>NC_041392.1:223603134-223662219 GCF_002162155.2 Triticum dicoccoides | reverse complement strand
CTCTTCCCCGTCCATGACCGACGCCCCGCCGAGTTCCGGCGGCCTGGCCATCGACCCGACCGCAAAGGTGAAGAAGAAGGCGCCAAGGAAGCCGCGGTCGGAGTACACGCCGGAGGAGATCGCCAAGTTGGACGCGGAATCGGCGAAGAGGAGGGAACGGAGAGCGGCCGTCAAGATGAATGCCGCCGCGGCCAAGTTCGCCGCCCAGCACGAGGAGCTGGAGGCCGCGCGGCGCAAGGCCGCTGCCGACGAGAAGGAGGACCTCGTCAACAAAACACATGCCATCCTCATGCTTGGCATGGGCCGTCCGGCGGGGTTCCATGCAGCGGCCGTCGGCCCGGCGAGCACAGGCTCGTCGGTCGCCCGGCCTACGCACTGCCAGTCGCCGACGTCGCGCGCCGCGCCCATGTCGCCCGGCTTTCCTCCACCCAGGCACGACGGCCAGACCCGTTTCTCGGCGTCGCCGGACGTGGGCTTGTTCGCGTCGTCCACACCACGCCCCACGGCCGTCATCGACCTTAACGTGACGCCTGGGTCCAGCAGCGGCGGGCGGCCTTCCGTCGAGATGCAAAGAAAGCAGGCGCGTGCACCGTTCACGGGCACCATGCCGGCCCCCCGCGTGTTGTTTGACGAAATGCCAACCTCAACGCCGACGATGGACGACCCCTTCTACAACCAGTACATGGAGGACGTGATCTTCCAGGGTGGGCATGGCCGTGCCTACGGCCCCGATGATACCCAAAGTCAGGATGGCCGCGCCCAGTACGTGCCCGATGAAGAGGCCGACGACCGTGCTGACTACGACCATGGTGATTCGTGGCATGAAGACGATGACATCTATGTCGAAGGTGAAGATGAAGATGAAGCCAATGATGTTGATATTAGTGGCGCTCCATTGTTCATAGACGAGCTCACCCAAAGAGCGGAAGCACAAAAGAAACGAAAGAGCATTCGCACCGGTTCATATACACAAGATGAGGACAAGTTGATTTGCCAATGTTGGATGGAGATTAGCCAAGATCCAAGGACCGGCGCGCAACAAAAGGGCATTATTTTTTGGACGAGAGTCCACAAAACATTTCATGAAAGGAAGATGTTTGAGCCCTACCAAATTAGAAGCAACCGTGGCATCGGTTCGATTCAAAAAAGATGGTTGTTCATCCAACAAAAATGCAACAAGTATTGTGCCGCATTTGAGAGCGTTGAAGCACGGCCCGAGAGTGGTCTCGGTGTTGGAGACATGGTATGCTCTTCTCTTTCTAGCCCTTGCTACGGCCATGAGACTTCGGCCGTGTATATGTTTGCATGTTCACTTGTTGTTGATCATGTGGTGTAGGTATTTCAATCTTTGGAGGCATTCAAGGCCCGACATAATGACAAGCCATTCACTCTTACGCATTGTTGGACGATTATCAACAATTGCCCTAAGTTCAAGGATCAATACCGTGAACTTCAAAGGAAGAGAGGCAAGAAGACGGCCAAGTTCGCCGGAGGTGGGGATGGCGAGGCGTTGAAGAGGCCGAGGGGCAAGACCAACTCAAAGGTGGACGACATACGTGACGCCTCATCCATGGCCTTGCATGAGACTTTGCATGGCATGATGTCACATAAGGATGTGAGGGACGAGAAGAAGCGGCAAAGCAAGGACGAGCAAATGAAGCAATACCTAGACCTCCAACGACAGAAGCTTGAGATGGAGGAGGCGGCCAAGAAGAGGAAGATAGACATGGAGGAGGCGGCCCGGCAAAGGCAGCTCGACATGGAAGAGGCCGCCCGACAAAGGCAGCTCGACATCGAGGCCGACAACGTCAAAGCCGGGCAGAGGCAGCTCGACATCGAGGCCACCAATGCCGCCACCAAAGCGAAGGAGGTGGCCCTTGCGATCATGAGCGTGGACTTGTCGAAGATAAGCGACAAGACGAGGGCCTGGTTCGAGGCCAAGCAGAAGGAGATGCTCGACGCCGAAGGCCTGAACTAGGTCGTCCGATCGGCGTGGCCGTTCTTTTTGGAGGCTGGTATGGGTGTCGCCCGCCCGCTGGGCCGCTGGCAGTGTGCCGGCGAAAAAACATTTATTTTGGAGGCCGGCTGTGTTGCCGGCCGCTGGCTGTGTTGCCGGCAAGGACAACTATTCATTTTGAAGGCTGGCTGGGTTGCCAGCCGCTGGCTGTGTTGCCGGCGATGGTCGTGTAGGCCGCTGGCTTTGTTGCCGGCGATGAACTCGGGTCGTGAACTAGGACTTGGCATTTAAAACGTCCCTTTTTTTTTAAATAGGCGCGGACAGGATGGGGCAAAAGGATGCGGTTGCGCGCTGGGCGCACGACCACTGCATACCAGGACAGGTCCGGACACGACCCTAAATCCTTACCCAAAAAGATAAAAATCGAACAAAATGGACATCCGTTTAGGGTCGCGCGGTGAAGTTGGCTTTACATTCTCCATGATAAATTACTCCGTCCCTGTCTGTCGTCTTGATCACCCTTTTGCCTGAGTTGTTATTTACTGCGTGCATTCGCAATTCGAGCAGAGAATGAAGAGCTCGAAGGAGGGATCGAATTTACTCGTGCACTGTTGGTCGCCGCAGGCGGCCAGGCAGGGGGTCAGATTGCCTGCACCATCTTTTTGCTTACACCGAAGCACCCTTTGCGAATTAAATCTTCCGCTACAACGTACTCCGTCTATAGTATACCAGCAGCAGTAAAAATTTGAACCGTAGTTTGTCGAGTACGTAGGGGCGAGGCGCCGATCCGTGAACAACGGGACGGGACGGGGACGGATCGCGTACGGATACGACCAAGAGAGCCCGTTGTACCGTTCTACAGAGAGATCTCTGGGCCGGCCGCGCTGCTCGGCGCCAGCACGCGTCCTGGCGCCATGGCGCGGCGCCGGCCCCTGCGCTGTCGCGTCCCCCGCCCTGTTGCCTCGCCTGCGTCCCTGCACATGCACGTCGTCCGTCCCGTCGCTGCCTGATTCGCTTCCAGCCCGGCCGCGGCATCCGATGCCAACGCGGGGATCCCCGTGGGATGGACGGATGGCGCTGTACTTGGTGCCCATTTCCGTTACGGTGTTTCCATGGCCGTGGTGACAGGACAGTCGCTTTTTGGCGAGGATCCTCGTTACGGTACGGTACGGTACAGTACGGGGGAGTCGTCAAGTTTTGCACTCTCTTCGTACGGCTAGTGGGTGTGCATATTTCCAGTAGCAGTGGCTTGCGAGGGAGTGGCATTTTGTGGCGACAGCGACATTTTGTGTTCTCTGTGGACAGCTAACATCAGGTATGCCTGAACGATTCTGCAGCTCTGCGGTGCATTTTTTACAAGGGTTAACTTTGACCTCACGTGTTTGCAGCACTAACGCGGGTCTGAATTTTGCGGCATGTGTTGCGGCCCATTAAACCATGCTGTTTTCCTCCGCCATCCCATTTAAATCCCAGTTCGTTAAGGAAAGAAATCTACTATACTAACCAAAGCTGAGCTGAACCCTACAGTTTGGGACAGAAGAGGACCACGTACTATACGTACTACGAGTGGTATCCCCACTTACCTTAGATCAAGGATCGTATTAATGCCGAGAGGCCGGGCTGGCAGGACGGACTCCAGGAGTCTCCTGTGTGGCCGTGCCCGCAGGCCTGCCTGCCGGGCCGCCGCACATGCCACACCACGCTACCCTCTCTCATGGCCAAAGGGCATTTATGGCCAAACTTGGCAAATCCGGTTCATTATGAACGTGTTTGGTTGTCTGCATCGAGCCCAATCAGGTCCGCGCGAGAAGAAAGAGGTTTGTTTGGTTGTCTGTTTTCACTGTTGGGCCTGCATCGCACGCTTTTCAAAGTAGCCCAGAGCCTGACTCGCTGGAAACACTCGGATCGGCAGTTTCTCGCGAGCCGGGCTGAGTGCGGCGCGAGGTCGCACGGGCGGGCGAGACGCGAGGGCGAGGGGGATGGCGGGAGATGGAAAATCTGGCGCGCCATCCCGACGCCAAATCTAGCCTCACCCCCTTTCTACTCGCTCACCCATAACCATTCCCTACCCCCTTTCTTCCCTACCGCCAATGCGATTTCAGATCTGTGCTAGAGGCGGCGGCGGCTGAAGAAGCGGCGGCGTTCGCGACGGATCTGGTGCTCCCCTTGCTGTTGGCCACCGTCTGGTCGACCTTGTTTGTGCCATGGCTCCCCCTACGCCGTCCTCGTCTCTGATGCCGGTAAGCAGCACCCCCTCCCCTCTTGTTAGGTCGGTGGTTAGGCCGTTAGGTGAGGTGTATGATCGATTTCCCAGTGAACGAACCGTCGATGTCGACTAGATTATGGACGCACGAATGAGGCTGATAATTCAGGGAACAACACTGATAAGTGTGATTCAGGCATGGGTCATGTTCATGCATCAGAGAGTTGTTCGTCGTGCTGTGAGACCTTTGATCCACTATGGTTCATTGTTTATCCAGGAACAGGAGAGGATCCAGAATCTGAACTACATCTACAACTGCAATGATGTCGAGGCTTTGTAGATGCTTTGAATGAAGAGAGCACCATTTGTCAGGCTTGTCGAGACCTTCAGGAGCAGGGGGCTGCTACAAGATAACATCAACACCAGTGTGGAAGAGCAAGTGGCCATGTTCCTCCATGTTGTTGGCCATAACCAGAGGTTCAGGGTCATTCACAACACATTCAGGAGATCAATGGAGACCATCTCTAGGTACTTAAAGCAGGAGTTTTTTGTTGTTGGGAGCTTAGAGGAGAGATGATCAGGAGACCATTTGGCCAGACTCCACCCAAGATTCGCGGAAGCGCAAGATGGTATCCATACTTCAAGGTGAGCATTGCCAATATACACTTTTCATGGCTTGATATGTTTGTATCGTTCAAGTTGAGCATTAGCACATGATTGTGATGCCATTTTCAGGATTGCATTGGGGCAATAGATGGCACTCACGTCACTGACAGAGTTCCTAGGTCACAGTCTACAACATACAGGGGGAGGAAGCACTACACAAGCCAGAATGTGCTTGCTGCTGTTGACTTCGATCTGAAGTTCACATATGTGCTGGCTGGCTGGGAGGGGTTGATACGTCTCCAACGTATCTATAATTTTTGATTGTTCCATGATGTTTTGTTATCAATCTTGATGTTTTATAATCATTTTATATCATTTTTTGGTACTAACCTATTGACATAGTGCCAAGTGCCAATTGCTGTTTTTTGCATGTATTTTACATCATAGGAAATCAATACCAAACGGAGTCCAAATGCCATGAAACTTTACTCTGTTTTTCCATGAGCTTAATACACTAGATGCATGTTGGATAGCGGTCAATGTGTGGAGTAATAGTAGTAGATGCAGGAAGGAGTCGGTCTACTAATCTTGGACGTGATGCCTATGTAATGATCATTGCCTGGATATCGTCGTAATTATTTGAGGTTCTATCAATTTCCCAAGAGTAATTTGTTTACCCACCATTTGTTATTTTTCTCGAGAGAAACCACTAGTGAAACCTATGGCCCCCGGGTCTTCTTTCTCATATATTTGCATTTGCAATCTATTTTTATTTGCTTTTATTTTTAGATCTATTAAACCAAAACCCCAAAAATACCTTGCTGCAATTTGTTTTATTTGGCGTTCGATCTATCAATATTTACAACTATCTCCTGTCCACGTGCCATTTCTAGCGCCGCTACCCGATAGGGACTGACAACCCCTTTAACACGTTGGGTCGCGAGTGGCTGTTATTTGTGTGCAGGGGTTGTTTACGTTGTGTTGCTTGGTTCTCCTACTGGTTCGATAACCTTGGTTTCATATCTGAGGGAAATACCTATCGTCGTTGTGATGCATCATTCGTTCCTCTTTGGGGAAATACCGGCGTAGCTTCAAGCGACATCAAAAGGAATTTCTGGCGCCGTTGTCGGGGAGAATCTTCATCTTAACCAGGTTCCTAATCACAAATCTCATCTCCTCGAAATTTACATTATTTTCCATTTGCCTCTCGTTTTCCTCTCCCCCACTTCACAAAATTTGCCGTTTTATTCGCCTCTCTTTTTCCGTTCGCTGTTTTCTTCCCGGATCTGTTTTTGAGTACAATCTTGTTGTGTGGTCATCATGACTCAAGAGAACTCTAAATTATGTGATTTCTCAAATACCAACAACAATGATTTTATTGGCACTCCGCTTGCTCCTCCCACCGCTAGTGCGGAGACCTGTGAGATTAATACTGTTTTGCTGAATCTTGTTATGAAAGACCAATTTTCCGGTACTCCTAATTAGGATGTCGCGTCCCATCTTAATACCTTCGTGGTATTATGCGATATGCAGAAGAAAAAAATGTGGACAATGATGTGGTCAAAATGAAACTATTTCTGTTTTCCTTGCGTGATTCTGCAAAAAATTAGTTCTCTTATTCGCCTCGCAATAGTATCGATTCTTGGAATAAGTGCAAAGATGTTTTTATCACTAAGTATTTTTCTCCCACAAAAATTATTTCCCTTAGAACCCAGATCATGAATTTCAAGCAGCTTGAACATGAGCATGTTGCACAATTCTGGGAAAGGATGAAAATGATGCTAAGGAATTGCCCAACTCATGGGTTAAAACTTTGGATGATCATACAAATTTTTTATGCGGGGTTGAATTTTGTTTCTCGTAATCTTTTAGGTTCCGCCGCGGGTGCTACTTTTATGGAAATTACTTTGGGCGAAGCCACCAAATTGCTTGATAATATCATGTCAAATTATTCACAATGGCATACCGAGAGGGCTCCTACTAGTAAAAAAGTTAATTTGGTTGAACAAATTTCTTCTTTGAGTGAAAAAGTTGATGCTCTTGTGAAATTGGTTGCTAGTAAAAGTGCTCCTATTGATCTTAATGATATGCCTTTGTCTACTTTGATTGAGCAAAATAGTGATGCCATTGATGTGAATTTTATTTCTCGCAATAATTTCAACAACAATGCTTATAGAGGTAATTTTAATCCTAGGCCTTTTCCTAGAAATTTCTCTAATAATTATGGTAATTCCTATGGAAATAAATCTTATATTAATAATAGGAACACCTCTGATCTTGAGAATAATATTAAATAATTTATCAATACGCAAAAAGTTTTCAACACTTCCATAGAAGAAAAGTTGAGTAAGATTGACGATTTGTCTAGAAGTGTTGATATAATTGCTCATGATGTGGAAAATCTCAAGATAAAAAAATTTGTGCCTAAAGTAGATGAATCAATTAAAGCTCTTTATGTTTCTATGGATGAAAGTAAGAAAAGAACCGCTATGCTTAGAGCTAAAACAGATTTTTTAGAAAAAGCATTTTCTAGTGATTATCCTTGCAAAGATGATGAAGATATTAAAATGATTGGTGTTTCTTCTATTGATTATTTGTTTAGTAAGGTTAAGAATGATGAAAAAGGGACTGGAGAATAGTCAACTTTAGGTAGAAGGCATCCCCATATTTCAGAGGGTGAAATTCTTGTTGAGAAAAATGATGAAAGTTGGTTTGAAGAGGTCAAAACTTTAGCTAGTGATGTGCCCACTCTTTTGGATTACAAAGACTTTAATTATGATAGTTTCAAATATGAATCCAACGATATCGTTTTTGGTGACATGTATTAACATTTCATTAGTTAAATCATTGATCAAAATTTAGTATAAATTACAAAGGGGACCAATAAACCAGGACAGAGGTAGTATTTGGTACCAAAAATATATACCCCCTCCATCCTTGAAAGAGTGTACTTCCAACTTTGTTGGAGGTTCAAACTATCCCAAAGTTTGTCCGAGTTTGTGCAAAAATATGTCAATGCTTGTGAAACCAAATAGGTATATGACAAAAATATATTTTATCATGGATCTAATGCTAATAATTTTATGGCATAGATGTTGGTCTATTATTGTATAAATACAGTCAAAGATAAAAAAGTTTGACGTTCCAACAAAGTTGGAAGTACAATCTTTCTAGGACGGAGGGAGTAGTTCTTACATAAATTTTATTTCTAATGCACTACTCAAACATTAACTCTTTGGTTTCATTATGAGTCCACACATGCTCCACAAGATCAATGAGTAGCTGCGCGTGCACCTCATGATGTCGAAGATTTTGATGTATTTGTAGAAAGTTCATAAGCTGATTTGCATCTTGATCTTCCGGGATTTAAACTTGTTCTCCGGGCACTTCAAAATCATTAGTTCGGGTTACACCATCACCCTCATTCTCAACAATTATATTGTGCAAAATAACACAACATGTCATGAGCTACCATAAAGTTTTTGATTCCCACATTATTTCAGCTCCACGAACAATTGCACAACGAGCTTGAAGCACTCTGACTGCCCTCTCCACATCCTTCCTAGCTGCTGTTAGGGAACGTAGTAATTTCAAAATTTTCCTACACACACGCAAGATCATGGTGATGCATAGCAACGAGAGGGGAAGAGTGTTGTCCACATACCCTCGTAGACCGTAAGCGAAAGCGTTATGACAACACGGTTGATGTAGTCGTACGTCTTCACGATCGACCGATCCTAGTACTGAAGGTACGACACCTCCGCGATCTGCACATGTTCATTGCGTTTTACGATACGGAGAAAAAATCAGAGAGAAGGATTCATTGTGTTTTACGATACGGAGCCACCGCCAAGCCCTAAGCTCTCCCAGGGGCTGGTCTGGAGTCCGTTCGGGGCTCCGGAGAGGGGAATCCGTCGCCATCGTCATCATCAACCTTCCTCCATCACCAATTTCATGATGCACACCGCCGTGCATGAGTAATTCCATCATAGGCTTGCTGGACGGTGATGGGTTGGATGAGATTTATCATGTAATCGAGTTAGTTTTGTTAGGGTTTGATCCCTAGTAGTCACTATGTTATGAGATTGATGTTGCTATGACTTTGCTATGCTTAATGCTTGTCACTAGGGCCCGAGTGCCATGATTTCAGATCTGGACCTATTATGTTTTCATGAATATATGTGAGTTCTTGATCCTATCTTGCAAGTCTATAATCACCTACTATGTGTTATGATCCAGCAACCCCGAAGTGACAATAATCGGGACCACTCCTGGTGATGACCGTAGTTTGAGTAGTTCATGTATTCACTATGTGATAATGCTTTGGTCCGGTACTCTATTAAAAGGAGGCCTTAATATCCCTTAGTTTCCAATAGGACCCCGCTACCATGGGAGGGTAGGACAAAAGATGTCATGCAAGTTCTTTTCCATAAGCATGTATGACTATATTCGGAATACATGCCTACATTATGTTGATGAATTGGAGCTAGTTATGTGTCACCCTATGTTATGACTGTTACATGATCGATCGCATCCGACATAATTCTCCATCACCGATCCAATGCCTACGAGCTTTTCATATATTGTTCTTCGCTTATTTACTTTTCCGCTGCTACTATTACAATCATTACAAAACCCAAAAATATTACTTTTGCTATCGTTACCACGACTATCATATTACTTTGCTACTAAACACTTGCTACAGATATTAAGTTTCCAGGTGTGGTTGAATTGATAACTCAGCTGCTAATACTTGAGAATATTCTTTGGCTCCCCTTGTGTCGAATCAATAAATTTGGGTTGAATACTCTACCCTCGAAAACTGTTACGATCCCCTATACTTGTGGGTTATCAAGACTATTTTCTGGCGCCGTTGCCGGGGAGCATAGCTCTATTCTTTGAGTCACTTGGGATATATATCTGCTTATCATTATGAAGAACTTGAAAGATCAAAGAACCAAGATTTTACCCTCAACTACGAGGGGAGGTAAGGAACTGCCATCTAGCTCTGCACTTGATTCACCTTCTGTTTTGAGAAAGCTTGCGACACCTAAACCTTCTTTTGCTATTAATTCTGATATGCCGCATGTTGTTGATGATGCCACTTCTGCTTTGCATGATACTTATGATGAAACTACTTCTATGCTTGATACTACTGTGCCACTTGGTGAATTTCTTGACGAACAACTTGCTAGAGCTAGAGAGAACGAAATTATTGAAACTGATAATATTGATGAAAGTGATGATGAAGATTCTCCCCTAGATATGAATTGCTTGTTGTGACTGAGGGTTATGTTATGGATGAAGAAATTGCTAGAGACTTTCTTGCCTGCAATGATAGAAGTGATCTTAAGAAACTATTAGCTAAGCTGAAAGAAAAATCTCTAAATGCTAGAATGAAATATGATCCTCCTTATGCTACTTCACCTATCTTTATTACTGATAAGGATTATGATTTCTCTGTTGATCCTGAGATAATTACTTTGGTTGAATCTGATCCTTTTTGTGGCTATGAATCTAAAACTGTTGTGGCACATTTTACTAAATTAAATGATAAAGCTACCCTGTTACTAATGATGAGAAAACTCGCTACTATTATATCCTTAAATTATTTCCGTTCTCATTAAAGGGTGATGCTAAGATATGGTTTAATTCTCTTGATCCTGGTTGTGTGCGTAGTCCCCAGGATATGATTTATTACTTCTCTGCTAAATATTTCCCAGCTCATAAGAAACAAGCTGCTTTAAGGGAAATATATAATTTTGTGCAAATTGAAGAAGAGAGTCTCCCACAAGCTTGGGGGAGGCTTCTCCAATTACTTAATGCTTTGCCTGATCATCCTCTCAAGAAAAATGAAATACTTGATATCTTTTATAATGGACTAACCGATGCTTCCATAGATTACCTGGATAGTTGTGTTGGTTGTGTTTTCAGGGAAAGAACTGTTGATCAAGCTGAAATTCTATTGAATAATATGTTGACTAATGAAAATAATTGGACACTTCCTGAACCAACTCCTAAGCCAACTCCGAAGAAAAGGGGTATTCTATTTCTCAATCCTGAAGATATGCAAGAGGCAAAGAAATCTATGAAAGAAAAGGGTATTAAAGCTGAAGATGTTAAGAATTTACCTCCTGTTGAAGAAATACATGGTCTTAATTCATTACCTATTGAAGAAACACACGGTCTTGATAACTCGACACGGGTAGTAAAGGTAAATTCTCTCTATAGATTTGATGAAGGTGATATTCCTCATAATAAGTCTGCTAGCAAGTGCTTAGATGAGTTTGATAATTTTATTGTTAAACAAGAAAACTTCAATGCTTATGTGGGTAGACAATTGAAACATAATGCTTATATGATTGAACACTTGAGTGATTATATGGCTAATGTTAAAGGTGAACTTAAACTTAATAGTAAACATGCTTCTATGGTTACCACTCAAGTAGAACAAGTACTTGAAGCTCAGAATGATTTGCTCAATGAATTGAATAGTAAAAATAATGACTTTGCTGTTAGAGTTGCAACTAGAGGAGGTAAAGTGACTCAGGAACCTTTGTATCCCGAGGGTCATCCTAAGAGAATTGAGCAAGATTCCCAGAGAATTAATATTTATGCACCTAGTCCTTCTAAAAGGAAGAAAAAGAAAAATGATAGGACTTTGCATGCTTCTAGTGAACCTGTTATTCACACACCTGAGAATCCCAATGATATTTCTATTCTGATGCTGAAACACAATGTGGTAATGAACATGAACCTAGTGATAATGTTAATGATGATGTTCATGTTGATGTTCAACCTACTAATGATAATGATGTAGAAACTGAACCTCCTGTTGATCTTGATAACCCACAATCAAAGAATCAATGTTATGATAAGAGAGACTTTGTTGCTAGAAAGCACAGTAAAGAAAGAGAACCATGGGTTCAGAAACCCATGCCTTTTCCTCCTAAACCATCCAAGAAAAAGGATGATGAGGATTTTGAGCGCTTTGCTGAAATGATTAGACCTATCTTTTTGCATATGTGTTTGACTGATATGCTTAGAATGAATCCTTATGCTAAATATATGAAGGAAATTGTTACTAATAAAAGAAAGATATCAGAAGCTGAAATTTCCACCATCTATACCTATACTAATTACAGACTTCCTAGAAATTGCACCGTTAATTAGAAATTACGAGCCGTAGATCTGAGATGGGACCAAGTTATTACGGTGTAGATTAACTTTTGTTAAAAAAATGACAAACCTTTCAGCGAGATTAGTACGTCCAAAAATAAATACACTACAAAGCCCAACATCTTTGAAGCCCAAAACTCTTACGCACATAGTCTCTCTCAATCTCTCAATCTCTCACGTCTCTCTTTCTATCTCAGGTCTCTCTTTGCCTCAAAAAAAATCTAATGTCTCTCTTCCTCCCCACATGAAAAACGGATCAGGCCATCGCTCCCGTAGGTCTCCTTCAGACGCCGCGGTTCCCAACCGCAGCAGCATCCAGCACCCCCAATTGCCGCTCTTCCTAATCCTCTTTCTTGATGAGTCTTATCTTTGGGACGTTTCTCCCTTCGGTCTTTCATCCATGCTGGAATCGATCTGAAATAACTAGGTATGACACTACGACATGATCCAATCCATCCTCTACTACCTCTACTATTGTTAGGTATATGGTTCGATCCATTATCCACCGCTGCCTGTGATTCAGATTTTAACTTCTGACCATGCAGTAATCCAATATATATTCTCAGGATGGAATCTGTCCAATATGGTTGATGCATCGGAGGAGGTGTACCATGTACCACAATAGTTTCAAGCAGATTGTGTTGATCATCCCTGCATCCAGTTAGCACGCAAGTAACTCGGTATCCTTGAATTTCCTGATTTGGATAATTTCTACTCCTAAAATTTATCTCTAATACTCTCCACAAGGTTGGTGCTAGCTCTGCAATTTTGAAAGGCTGATTTATGGAAAGTGCGTGTCCACGTAAACTTGGATTTGTGGTGACTATGTAAGGCTGATGAGGATGACAGATGATATAGCCTGATTTATTTCCATCCGCTATAAGGCACTTGAGCCGGGCCGATGCCTACGCCATAATCCGAGCTGCTTAGTGTGTACCTCTCAATGCCCCAGCCAGAACAACCATGGCCACGTACTTGTTGAGGACAACCTCTCCGCAACTCCAATGTTCTATTACGATCTCTCAACTAGGCATACAATAGACCGTGAAGTGTGGCATCAAGAACATCAGCATGCTACAGGAGAAGACCATGAAGATCAGCAAGGAAGTGGTAGGTGGCGTGCTTCAATCTCTTCTACGAGGTTTGTACTGTTGATTGCTTTTTTCTGTTATCTCATGTCATCTCTGTGAGTGTTCTATTGCAGTTGCATGTGTCATGAAGGTTGGTCAAGAAGGTGTGAGACTGCTGCTACTTAAAGGTCAGGGTGGCCTGCAACCACAACAAGACACCCGCCATGCATGTTCCTTGCAAGCAGCAGCATGAATTTGCCATCAATAACATAACAAGGACCAAATCGATCACCGTCTACATGTGTTACTACTCTCAGCAGAGTGGAATAAATGTTTGTAAAGTAACCTTTTCTCTGGCCGGTTCAAATCATCCCTCCTCCGTTTAGTCGTTTACCTGTTGGACGTGCTCGCCATGTGTTTAAGATAATGTTTAGAGAAATTGCTACACATGTGTTATTTTCTTTTCAGATGATTCCCGTGATTTATACTTTTACATGTAAAAAATTATATATATATAAATATATATATATATATAAGCAACGAATATATCCTTTGAATCAATGCACAAGGTCCTGAATTTAATTTAGGATACGGTGAAATACATAGTATATTATCCAACAGTAGGTACTGTTGCGCATATCGATATCTTTTCTATACATGCTATATGTTATGCAGATTTATTCTGCAAGTAAATTATTGTATAGATTCGGTGTACTGATTAAGTACCATTACCTTTTGTGTTGTATGCAGGTTAAAAAATTTGTGTACTGGCCATTGTTTTCTTATAGACCCTCATCTCTCAAATTTTCTGCTACAAATTTGGTGCAGGTAAGTCCATAGTTCTGTGGATACGACATCGGCATGTCCAGAATTATGGGTTTACATTTTAGTTTTATTTCTTGCCAACTTACATGAGAAAACAGTAGAAAGGTCAGTTCATTTTCCCCTGTTATGCATGGATATGATACCTTCTCACGTTCTACTCCTAAATAGTTAGTGGTTTGGTCCCCTTTTCATGGTTCCCAGGTTCGTGCTTCTCTTCATCATCTATCTCTTATCAAGTTCTAGGCGTAAACCTATCAAATTTTTTATCTAACAAATGTTATTGCTTTGCTACCAAGGTTGTTCTGACCGTGTCTTGGCCTTGACTTAGATGAAAAAGAGTCAGTTCTTTGGTGTCATGCCTAGCTACAGTTGGTTGTTTTGTAAGTTGCAAGGTATCTCATAAGGCACATGAACAGATATCCATGGTATTAATTTGGATCTCCATGCCGCGGGGTAGAAAGGACAGAAAGGAGCAGCAGGATAGCCGGTCCAATATTGAGCAGATTCTGTCTTGGGGATCACTACCTCGGTGCAAGCATCCTCTTCCCCACGCCCCCTGATTTGGTCATGGCGGTTAAGAGGTATAATACTATAATCATGCCCGATTGGATAAGAATCCTATGTTTCATGCAATTTCTTTGAGTTGATTTCCTCTGCAGAAGAATTTACGTGCAGGCTGTCCTCACTAGGAGGGAAATTTGATCATGTGTGCTGTCAGTAGGTCTTCCAGAACTAATAGTTTTTTGTATAAAAAATCAGGAGCTTCAACCGATTCGCTCGCATGGCAAGCGACTAGCTCTAGCTAGATGGGTTCTATTTCAATTACAGCTTAGAGATAACGTTTTCTGGAACTAAACGGTTATGTTATTTGGATTGCCGCAGACAGATGATTAGGTTGTCTCTTAGTTTTTTTCAAGTTATATAAGCGCCTATTGAATAGTCCTTTGCGTCGGACCCTTAGTGTATGTAGCTGGTTTTTTTCATATTGGCATTTAAGCACCTATATAGAAGCACTCTGCATATTAGAGATGGTCTAACATGATGTAGTTTTACTGTTGCAATGAAATAAATGAGAAAATAGCCGTTGTTCGACAGGAAACCTGGAGTCAGCATCTAGCACCCTGCACTACAAACCATCGGTTTGTGGTCAATTTGGTATCTCGGTGGTGAAAATTGGAGCATATATACTCTACAGCCAATCAAATCATTTATAAGTATGACATGAACCATAGAAAGGTAACTGAATTTGATCTGACTTTGGTTTAGGTCCAAATATAACAACCTTACATTGGTAAGCGCATTCGAAATTGTGAACTAAAATTATGCTTAACATGAGAGGAAATCAATTTTTCTGCTACGGGTATGGTTAACAGTAGCAGCATATCAAGTATAACAGTGGACTGCACTATTGTTTGTTCATCGTGTTGTTCTTCTTTAGTTAAAGATTTTCTGAACATTGATACCTATCTCTTAATAGCACTCGCCTAAACACTTTTTTCTTCATCTAAAAGTGTTATATTTTTTACATAACAGCATCTTGACGCGGCCAAACAGTGCAGCAATTATATTGTAATCGTGATTGCATATGTAGCTCTTTTGTTTCCACCCCAAAATGTCATTAAACTTAATTTAAATTTCAGTTCGATCTGAAGAGGTTATGCCCTTTCACTTAGTATCGACCAACATTGGTTCTCAATGTTTATGCATCATTAGTTTCATAAGATACCAGAATGCATGTGTGGAGAGAATATTAGTTCAGTTGTTAAAAACAATCGTTGTACTGTTCCTAAATTTTTGTTAGATTAGCTGGTCCGCTACATTCATAGAATGCTAGACTTGAACTATTTATAGATTCCATTTCTTTGCGCACTTTTAGTCCTACAAGAAGTTCTTTGTTACTACAAATAATTGATTTATTCCTCATATGGATATCCTCCTGAAAGATATTGATAGCGGGAGAAAGAAATTTTATGTCAGATAACTATTTCTCATTCCACATTTTACCACTTTTCATTTCATGGCCTTCCTTCAAACACATAAACTTGATGCAGTCTGTAGGCACTGTATGCTGATCTCACATTTCTCTTTTCATTTCTTGGTTTGCATGAATTTTACTGGTATAGTGCATATTCGTGATAGGAACTCTTAGCATTGAGGAAACACAAAGAGTCATTTTGTATGTACAATTTGTAATTTACATGCCTAAAACCACAAAACTAGAATACAAATATATGGCATCAATATAGGGAGAATGCAGATAACACTTACAGATTCAATTTTTTTGTCCACGGAAATAAGGGATGGACTAGCGGTAGTAAGACCTTCGAGAGGCTTTCAAAACCCCACGGAAAATAGCAAGTAATCTTCCCATGATAAACAAAATCCTAATACTCTCCAAACACACAAAGTTAGCATTTTGTATATCCTAGAGTCAATCACATTTGAAATTATTCACTCATGTTTCATGCAATTTTTACAAATGCGAAATAAATCAAGACCTTTTTCTAAAGCTTCTAAAAAGTATACTTACATTAGCGAATGGCTATAATTCCTTTGTATGTGTACCGTAATATATAGGTACATGGAAAATTGTGACATGCCTGCAATAACATATGATATTTATTTATGTTTGCCCTGCAATAAAACTATTTAGTAAATGCAAAGCCATCAAGAACTAATAATAGTATAATAATATTGTTAACTAAACATATACAAAGTAAATATTCATAATATGATAGCCGTGCGAATGCACGGGTTGGCGACTAGTGCTTGCTAATTATACTTTTAAGGGTGGAATACCAAAGAAACTTGGAGATCCAGGAGTACCAACTATACCATGCTCCATTAAAATAAACTATGTTAAAACTGCTTTATGTGATCTTGGAGCTGGTGTTAGTGTTATGCATCTCTCTTTATATCGTAGACTTGATTTGAATAAGTTGACACCTACTGAAATATCTTTCCAAATGGCTGACAAATCAACTGCTATACCTGTCGGTGTTTGTGAGGATGTGCCTGTTGTGGTTGCAAACGTTACTATTTTAACAAACTTTGTTATTCTTGATATTCCCGAGGATGATAGTATGTCTATTATTCTTAGAAGACCCTTTTTGAATATTGCAGGGGCTGTTATTGATTGCACCAAAGGCAATGTCACTTTTCATGTTAATGGTAATGAGCATACGGTACACTTTTCGAGGAAACAACCTCAAGTCCACAATATTAATTCTATTGGAAAATTTTCAACAATCACTATTGGAGGTTATGAATTTCCTCTTCCTACTGTCAAGAAGAAATACGATATTCTTATTGTTGGGGATGTGCATATCCCCGTTGGGGTAACCTAGTGTTATTCGAAAATTCTCCGGTTTCATGTTATTCGAAATGAGTTTGTTAACAAGACCTGATCAACCTTGTTAGTGGATTCCTTTTGATGAGCATGAGATGGATGGATTTAGAAGGCACAACTCTGTGTACCCTCTTTTTACTTTCTGTTATTTATATTAAATAAAGCAAAAATAGTATTTTCTGTCTGTTTTCTGAAAATAAAAGTTCTCCAAATGCCCTGAAATTTAAATATGATTTTTTCTAGAATATTTGAGAATATCTGGCAGTGAGAACACAGCAGGGGGAGCAAGCACCTAGCCACGAGGGTCTAGGGCGCACCCACCCCCCTGGGCGCCCCCTGCCTCGTGGGCCCATGGTGGCTCCCCTCCACTTATTCCAGCCACCACACACTCCTTCTTCCTCCCAAAAAAATCACCAACCAGCTCAAGCACGAGTTCTAGCTCGTCTTGTTGCCATTTTCGATCTCCTAGCTCAAAGCTCCATTCACAAAACTGCTTTGGAGGATTGTTCTTTGGTATGTGACTCCTCCAATGGTCCAATTAGTTTTTGTTCTAGTGCTTTATTCATTGGAAATTTTTGCTGCTTAGGTGACCCTGTTCTTGAGCTTGCATGTCAAATTTATTTGGTCAAAAGTAGTTTTAATGCATGATATTGCCTCTAGGCACTTGTAGGAGTAGTTTCTATCAATTTTGTTGAGTTTGGTTCACTTTTATTTTGAGTTGCTAAAAATTTCAGAAAATTTCAGAAAAAAATGAAGAGATTTTTGAGGGGCTCATCAAGCCGAAGCTCGAAGGATAAACAAAGTGAAGAGAACAAGAAGCCCAAGTATAATATCCCTCGCACCACGGAGGTTCGGCCGTGTGAATGGCCTTGTGATGATTTCTTGAGAGCAACTGGGATTTATGATGATTTCTATGAGTTGGCTGAGAATGCAGGCCTCACCGCCTTCCTCCACGACCAACACGAATAGTATCTCTTACTCACCAATATCTTTGTGCAAAACTTTCATTCCATGCTAGGAGCTCACCACCTATGGTGGAATTTTATTTATATGATGAGCATAAGGAGATGTCACTTCATGATTTTTGTCGGGTGTGTTTGATCCCTTTTGAGGGCAGTGTAGAGGAACCACATCGTGATGATGTGGAAGGGTTTATTGATACAATTGCTGTAGGGGAAACGAGGAAGGTTTCCGATGCAAGAATTACTAGCATTCATTTTCCTGTTTTACGTTACTTTGCAATATTTGCTATTAGATGCTTAATTGGTCGCAGAAACTGTGGCAACCTTAGTGCCCCTGATATTGTTATTTTGTGCCATGCCTTGTTTCGTGATGACACATTTAGTATGGGCGCTATTGTTGCAAAGCGGTTAAATCTTAACCGTACTAAGGGCCCCATCTTGGGAGGTATCTTCGCCTCGCGCCTCGCTGCACATTTTAGCATACCTATTAGACATTATGAGAAGGAAGACAAGTTGCTGCCTCCTATTTTTCTAGACTATAAGAGTATGGTAGCACATGATCTTATCGTTAAGAGTAAGGAAAAGATGCTTAAGTAGAAGCTGATATTTGATAAAAATCACCCTGAGACTATTACTTTGCCTGCTCCTTCCTTGTTTGACTTAGCTGCAGGTAAGTACCTTGTTTCGCCAGAGGCCATTCACGCCTACCGAAACCCCACACCAGCTACAGAGCCAGAGCCGGAACAACAATTTGATCCTCACCGGCAGTCTGTTTATCAGTGGAATCCGGAGGAAATTGCCAACCAGTGGCACCAGGGGGATCCTTCTCAGTACGACCCCAACTATTACTTTGGATATCCGCTAGGCCAGCCGTGGCCATAGACCAACTTAGGCCAAAAGCCTAAGCTTGGGGGAGCATGTATTTCTCACCGACATTACATTCCTGTTCACACACTCATGCTAGTTGTCGGTGCTCATACTTTTTCATTGTAATATCCATGCTAGTTTATTTCCCTTTTTATGCTTTCTTCTTGTGTGTTTGATAAACCTTAAGAAAAAAAACCAAAAAAAATTAGTTGTAGCTTTTAGTTAGTTACTTTTCATGTAGTAGTAGTAGTAATTAAAAAGAAAACCCAAAAAGATTTCTCGTTCTTCTTTCGCTTGTTGGGAGCTTTCCCGTGTAAATAGTTTTATTTCTTTTCTTGTTCTTTGAGGGTCGAGAGGAGAAGACCATAATGAAAATGTTGAGTGGCTCTTATATGCATTAATGTTGATCTAACAAAGAGCCCATATTACCTTGCCTTCTCTCTTGAATTGAATGCTTGCAGATTCCAGCTTAGTCCAATGCATGTGCACTATTATTATTTTCCACACTATTCGGTCGTGCAAGTGAAAGGAAATAATGATGATTATATGATGAACTTATTGAGATGAGAAAAGCTGGTATGAACTCGACCTCTCTTGTTTTTGTAAATATGATTAGTTCATCGTTCCTGATTCAACCTATTATGAAAGAAACATGTTTGCAATGACAATTAGAGATTGTAGTTGCTTATGCCATGCTTAATTAGCTAGGAGCTTATAATGGTTTACCTTGCGTGTCAACATGCTATTAAAATGGTTGTGATGTGGTATGATAGGGTGGTATCCTCTTTTGAATGATTCGAGTGGCTTTACTTGGCACATGTTCACGCATGTAGTTGAAACAAAATCAACATAGCCTCTACGATATTTATGTTCATGGTGCATTATATCCTACTCATGCTTGCATTTGGTGTTGATTAATTTTAATGCATGTTCATGACTGTTGTCGCTCTCTAGCTGGTTGCTTCCCACTCTTTTTCTAGCCTTCACTTGTACTAAGCGGGAATACTGCTTGTGCACCCAATTCCATAAACCCCAAAGTTGTTCCATATGAGTCCACCATACCTACCTATATACGGTATCTACCTGCCGTTCCAAGTAAATTTGTATGTGCCAAACTCTAAACCTTCAAATAAACATTCTGTTTTGTATGATCGAATAGCTCATGTATCAACTAGGGCTGTCTGTATCTTCCATGCTAGGCGGGTTATTCTCAAGAGGAGTGGACTCCGCTCCTCACTCACGAGAAAATGGCTGGTCACCGGGATGCCCAGTCCCATGCTTTATGCAAATCAAATCAAAATAACTGCAGACAAAACTCCCCCGGGACTCTTGTTAGTTGGAGGCACTAGTTGTTTCGAGCAAGCCATGGATTTATCTTGTTGGTGGAGGGGGAGTATAAACTTTACCATTCTATTTGGGAACCGCCTATAATGTGTGTAGCATGGAAGATATCGAGATCTCTTGGTTGTTATGTTGACAATGAAAGTATACCGCTCAAAATTTTATTCATATCTATTTCAAAACCGAGCTCTAGCACCTCTACAAATTCCCGCTTCCCTCTGTGAAGGGCCTATCTATTTACTTTTATGTTGAGTCATCATCCTCTTATTAAAAATCACTAGTTGGAGAGCACCGCTGTCATTTGCATCCATTACTGTTAGTTTACATTGAGTATGACTTGAGTGGATCTCTTTTACCATGAATTACAATGTCTAGTCAGTCCTTGATCTTTAAAGGTGCTCTGCATTTATGTTTTGCGGTCTTAGAAAGGGCTAGCAAGATACCATCTTGTCATATCATATTATGATTGTTTTGAGAAAGTGTTGTCATCCAAGATTTATTATTATTACTCGCTAGTTGATTATGCCATTGATATGAGTAAACATGAGACCTAAGTGTTATTGTGAATGTGGTTAGTTCATAATCTTTGCTACAACAAGAGCAAACAGAGTTTGTAAAAGTTTTTCTTTATCACTTTCAGTTTATCAACTGAATTGCTTGAGGACAAGCAAAGGTTTAAGCCTGGGGGAGTTGATACGTCTCCGTCGTGTCTACTTTTCCAAACACTTTTGCCCTTGTTTTGGACTCTAATTTGCATGATTTGAATGGAAATAACCCGGACTGACGCTGTTTTCAGCAGAATTGCCATGGTGTTATTTTTGTGCAAAAATAAAAGTTCTCGGAATGACCTGAAAATCAACAGAGAATTATTTTGGAATATATAAAAATACTGGAAAAAGATCCACATCAGGGGGCCCACACTCTGTCTACGAGGGTGGGGGCGCGCCCTACCCCCTGGGCACACCCCCTGCCTCGTGGGCCCCCTGATGCTCCACCGACCTCAACCTTGACTCCATATATTCACTATCGGGGAGAGAAAAAATCAGAGAGAAGGATTCATCATGTTTTACGATACGCAGCCGCCGCCAAGCCCTAAACTCTCTCGGGAGGGCTGATCTGGAGTCCGTTTGGGGCTCCGAAGAGGGGAATCCGTCGCCATCGTCATCATCAACCTTCCTCCATCACCAATTTCATGATGCTCACCGCCGTGCGTGAGTAATTCCATCATAGGCTTGCTGGACAGTGATGGGTTGGATGAGATTTATCATGTAATCGAGTTAGTTTTGTTAGGGTTTGATCCCTAGTATCCACTATGTTCTGAGATTGATGTTGTTATGACTTTGCTATGCTTAATGCTTGTCACTAGGGCCTGAGTGCCATGATTTCAGATCTGAACCTATTATGTTTTCATGAATATATGTGAGTTCTTGATCCTATCTTGAAAGTCTATAGTCACCTACTATGTGTAATGATCCGGCAACCCCGAAGTGACAATAATCGGGAGCACTCCCGGTGATGACCGTAGTTTGAGGAGTTCATGTATTCACTATGTGTTAATGCTTTGGTCCAGTACTCTATTAAAAGTAGGCCTTAATATCACTTAGTTTCCAATAGGACCCCGCTGCCACGGGAGGGTAGGACAAAAGATGTCATGCAAGTTCTTTTCCATAAGCATGTATGACTATATCCGGAATACATGCCTACATTACATTGATGAACTGGAGCTAGTTCTGTGTCACCCTATGTTATGACTGTTACATGATCGATCGCATCCGACATAATTCTCCATCAGTGATCCAATGCCTACGAGCTTTTCATATATTGTTCTTCGCTTATTTACTTTTTTGCTGCTACTGTTACAATCATTACAAAACCCCAAAATAATACTTTTGCTACCGTTACCTTTTGCTATCGTTACCACTACTATCATATTACTTTGCTACTAAACACTTGCTGTAGATATTAAGTTTCCAGGTGTGGTTGAATTGACAACTCAGCTGCTAATACTTGAGAATATTCTTTGGCTCCCCTTGTGTCGAATCAATAAATTTGGGTTGAATACTCTACCCTAAAAAACTGTTGCGATCCCCTATACTTGTGGGTTATCAGCCGGCCGTCCCTAGGAGGGCGCACCAAGAGGAGGAGTCTTCCTCCTAGTGGGAGTAGGACTCCCCTTTCCTAGTCCCACTAGGAGGGGGAAGGAAGGAGTGGGAGAGGGGAAAGGCAAGGCCCCCCTTCCTTGTCCTATTCGGAATCAAGGGGAGGGGGCGTGCGGCCTGCCCTGGCTGGCCCCTCTCTCTCTCCACTAGGGCCCATCATGGCCCATTAGCCCCCCGGGGGTTCCGGTAACCCCTCCAGCACTCCGGTTTTCTCCGAGATCATCCGAAACCCTTTCGGTGTCCGAATATAGCCGTCCAATATATCAATCTTTATGTCTCGACCATTTTGAGACTCCTCTTCATGTCCATGATCACATCTGGGACTCCGAACTACCTTCGGTACATCAAAACACATAAACTCATAATACTGATCGTCACCGAACATTTAAGCGTGCGGACCCTACGGGTTCGAGAACTATGTAGACACAATCCGAGACTCATCTCTAGTCAATAACCAATAGCGGAACCTGGAAGCTCATATTGGTTCCTACATATTCTATGAAGATCTTTATCGGTCAAACCGCATAACAACATACGTTGTTCCCTTTGTCACCGGTATGTTACTTGCCCGAGATTCGATCGTCGGTATCATCATACCTAGTTCAATCTCGTTATCGACAAGTCTCTTTACTCGTTTCGTAATGCATCATCCCGCAACTAACTCATTAGTCATAATGCTTGCAAGGCTTATTGTGATGTGCATTACCGAGAGGGCCCAGAGATACCTCTCCGATACACAGAGTGACAAATCCTAATCTTGATCTATGCCAACTCAACAAACTCCATCGGAGACATCTTTAGAGCATCTTTATAATCACCCAGTTACGTTGTGACGTTTGATAGCACACAAGGTGTTCCTTCGGTATTCGGGAGTTGCATAATCTCATAGTCTGAGGAACATGTATAAGTCATGAAGAAAGCAGTAGCAATGAAACTGTAACGATCATCGTGCTAAGCTAACGGATGGGTCAAGGTAATCACATCATTCTCTAATGATGTGATCCCGTTAATCAAATGACAACTCATGTCTATGGTTAGGAAACATAACCATCATTTATTCAACGAGCTAGTCAAGTGGAGGCAAACTAGTGACACTCTGTTTGTCTATGTATTCACACATGTACTAAGTTTCCGGTTAATACAATTCTAGCATGAATAATAAACATTTATCATGATATAAGGAAATAAATAATAACTTTACTATTGCCTCTAGGGAATATTTCCTTCAGCTGCTTGCTCCATTGTTGCAAAGTGGCTTTGTTTGTTTCCTTCTGGTTCGGATATGGTCTTCACAAATACTGCCCACTGAGAATAGATGCTATCGACAAGATAGTATCCCATGTTGTAGTCATGATCGTGGGCAGTGCAGTTGCACGGTGATGATTCCCCACTACAAAGCCTCCTGAACAAGGGGGTCGTTGAAGCATGCTGGTGTTGTTGTGAGAATCCAACATTCCAAAAAAGCATGCCAAATTCATAAGACGAAACCATGTGTCATCCAGTAAAGTTTGGTCCGGAGCAAAGTAGTCCTTGTGCAGTAGCCGTGCTTCGGCGACCCTATCTCAATTGAACATTATTGTTCCTTTGATTGAGCCCTTGAAATTGAGAATGTGCTCCACCTGCCGGTCCATTTCCTCTTGCATGCTCATGAGCATGATCATGTCCAATTCTTCATCTGAATCCGACGAATCGAAGAACGCATCTTCAATAATTTTATCAAACTCCGTCGGTCCATACTCCTTGTCTGACAAAGCATCAGAATTCATTGTTTTCCCTACAAATAAATCACAAAAAACTGGGACGGGCAATCTGTCGAACACATAGAGCGCAAGGGGCAGCTAGGTAGTTGTCGGATGTACCGTGATGGCTTTTGCACCGGGGACGATGCCGTGACGGTGAGCACGGGAGAGAGGACTATTGTGTAGCTGCTGGCGACGCTGAGGCTCAGAACGGCTGCTAAGAAAGGGTGGCGACGGAGCAGCGAGACATCCGCCGCGGAGGAGAAAGAAGAGAGGAGAGTGCAAACTGATCCACTAGGGCGAGGGGTGGAATTGGTGTAGTTTGTGGTCGGGTAGGCCTGTCTCGTCTGATGTGGTGGACGCACCCGAGCATCCCCATATCTGGCCAATTTTTGGGTTGGATATGAGGGGTGCCGGTCAGCCTAGGCGTTTGACGCACTCGTCCCGGTCGGTTTTTTTATACAATCAGTGACCGAGCCATTCGCCCTGGCATTTGAGGGGGGATTGGGGTGCCCGGTTGTAGATGCTCTAAGGGCATCTCCAATGCGGACCCTCAAACTACTTGTATTCATCCGGACATAGCTGTCCGGACCCCGGAATCCATCCAACATTGACTTGTATCCGTCCGCATAGTAGTCTGTACCACGATTTTCCTGCAAACAGGAACCAACCGTGGGGGGCTTTGCTAGAGTCCATACATGAGACACGTTGGACATTGACACACCTGGCCCACCCAAAAGCAAGGCAGAGCCTGCGCTTTTGTAGCTGCCCGCCCTGTTTCCGCGCCAAAATCCACAATGTATTCTTCCATCTCGCAACTCTTCACCTAATTCCTTCCCTTTTCTACCACTCTCTTTGATAAACTTTGAAGTTAAATCAATGTTGAAGACAAACCAAATATGCACGCCAGATGAAAATCTTCGAGAAAGTTTGGTGGTGGCGTTACCCACCGTATAGGAAGTATTAGACCCAGACACGGCGCACAATTATCGTGGCGCTCCGAAGTCAAATTCCACATTAATGTATTCACACCTAGAGGGTAAATCTGCATGAATTGGAGATATACGTTACTTTGTGTGTTGCACATCTAAGTCATCAACATGCATAAGCGTTAGGATGTGTGTCCATCCACTGGAATTTTAGGATTCTAAGATATTTAGCTCACACCGCAGCTTGCAAAACCTTTTCTCATCCAAGGGCTTTGTGAAGATATCTGCCAATTGCTCTTAAGTGTTGACGTGAATGATATCAATGTCTTCGTTCAACACATGATCCCTAAGAAAATGATGACAGATTTGAATGTGCTTTGTCTTCGAGTGTTGAAGAGGATTATGAGCAATCTTGATGGCGCTCTCATTGTCGCAGTAGAGTGGCACATGCTTCGTGTTGATTCCATAGTCCTTGAGAGTTTGCTTCATCCAAAGAAGCTGAGCACAACAAGATCCAGTAGCAATGTATTCGGATTCAGCAGTGGAGAGTGATACACAGTTCTACTTCCTTTAAGACCAATAGACAAGAGATCGTCCAAGAAAGTGACATCTGCCTGATGTGGACTTGCGATCAACCTTGTCACTGATACTTCTCCAACGTATCTATAATTTTTTTGATTGTTCCATGCTATTATATTATCTGTTTTGGATGTGTAATGGGCTTTAATATGCTCTTCTATATTATTTTTGGGACTAACCTATTAACCGGAGGCCCAGTACCAGTTTTTGTTTTTTTGCCTATTTTAGTGTTTCGCAGAAAAGGAATATCAAACGGAATCCAAACGGAACGAAACCTTCGCGAGGATCTTTCTTGGAACAAACGCAAACCACGAGACTTGGAGTGGAAGTTTGGAAGTCCGCGAGGCGGCCACGAGATAGGAGGGCGCGCTCGGGGGTAGGCGCGCCCCCACCCACGTGGGCCCCATGGAGCTCCACCGACGTACTTCTTTCGCCTATATATATACTCTTATACCCTGAAAACATCAAGGGGAGCCACGAAACCACTTTTCCACCGCTGCAACCTTCTGTACCCATGAGATCCCATCTAGGGGCCTTTTCCGGCGATCTTCCAGAAGGGGAATCGATCACGAAGGGCTTCTATATCAACACCATAGCCTCTTCGATGATGTGTGAGTAGTTTACCACACACCTTCGGGTCCATAGTTATTAGCTAGGTGACTTCTTCTCTCTCTTTGGTTCTCAATGCAAAGTTCTCCTCGATGTTCTTGGAGATCTATTCGATGTAATACTTTTTGCGGTGTGTTTGCCGAGATCCGATGAATTGTGGATTTATGATCAAGTTTATCTATGAATAATATTTGGTTCTTCTTTGAATTCTTATATGCATGATTTGATATCTTTGCAAGTCTCTTCGAATTATTGGTTTAGTTTGGCCTACTAGATTGATCTTTCTTGCAATGGGAGAAGTGCTTAGCTTTGGATTCAATCTTGCGGTGTCCTTTCCCAGTGACAGTAGGGCAGCAAGGCACATATTGTATTGTTGCCATCGAGGATAAAAAGATGCGGTTTATATCGTATTGCTTGAGTTTATCCCTCTACATCATGTCATCTTGCTTAAAGCGTTACTCTGTTCTTATGAGCTTAATACTCTAGATGCATGCTGGATAGCAGTCGATGTGTGGAGTAATAGTAGAAGATGCATAATCGTTTTGGTCTACTTAAGACAGACGTGATGCCTGTATTCATAATCATTGCCTAGATATTCTCATAACTATGCGCTCTTATATCAATTGCTCGACAGTAATTTGTTCACCCACCATAATACATGCTATCATGAGAGAAGCCACTAGTGATACCTATGGCCGCTGGGTCTCTTTCTTATCATATTGCATCTCTTCTTATTTACATCGCATCTTGTTTACTATTTTGCAATCTTTACTTTCCAATCTACATAACAAAAATACCAAAAATATGTATCTTACTATCTTTATCAGATCTCACTTTCGCAAGTGACCGTGAAGGGATTGACAACCCCTTTATCGCGTTGGTTGCGAGGTTCTTGATTGTTTGTGCAGGTACTAGGTGACTTGCATGTTATCTCCTACTGGATTGATGCCTTTGTTCTCAAAAACTGGGGGAAATACTTACGCTACTTTGTTGCATCACCCTTTCCTCTTCAAGGGAAAACCAACACATGCTCAAGAGGTAGCAAGAAGGATTTCTGGCGTTGTTGCCGGGGAGATCTACGCTCAAGTCAAGACATACCAAGTACCCATCATAAACTCTTCTCCCTCGCATTACATTATTTGCCATTCGCCTTTCGTTTTCGTCTCCCCCACTTCTAAAGTGATTTTCGAAAAGATTTGCCTTTTTCTTTGCCCCTCTTTCGTTCGTCCTTCTGTTTGCTCGTGTTACCATGTGCCTTCTATTTGCTTGCATCTTCGATTTCTAAAAATCTTTTGTTATGGATCCTCATCCTCTTGCTAATCTTTTTAAAATATCCAATTATGATGAACCAATTGCTAGTGAGTTTTGTGCACTAGATTATCTTTATGAGGTTTTGCTTGAAATTCGTGAATCTGAAAATTGGGATGAAGTGTTGAAAGAAGAAACTTATGAAGTGATTCACGATAGCTCCTTGAATGAAAAGCATGATTGCAATGATATTATTATAAATTCTATTAATGTCAATTGTGTTAATAATATGCAAAACCCTAAGCTTGGGGCTGCTAGTTTTGCTATGTCCACTAGTTGTTGCAATGATCATGATTGGGGTGATTCTTCTTACAATCTTGAAAATTTATTTAAGCCCCATGATGAATATGAGATTGATAATAATGTTTGCAATAATACTGAAAGTGGGTTTGGAAGAGTGTCAACTTTAGATCACACATATTTGGATAATGTTCAATCTTATCAAGTTTTTGATAAAAGTGGGTTTGGAGAGGTCACGACTTTAGTTAATGATATTCCCACTAATTTGGAAGAGTGTCAACTTTGCATGCATGTGGATCATGTAGAGAAAATTTTATGTGAGAGCTATATTATTGAATTTGAATATGATCCCACATTTAATTATTATGAGAGAGGAAAATATGGTTGTAGAAATTTTCATGTTACTAAATTACCCCTCGTTATGTTGAGATTGTTATTGTTTCTTACTTATTTCTTGCATATGATAGTTTTTGCTTGTCTTGATAATTTATTTGCCTATAAGATGCCTATGCATAGGAAGTATGTTAGACTTAGATGTGTTTTTCATATTCTTTATGATGCTCTCTTTGTGCTTCAATTCTTGTCTTTCTTGTGAGCATCATCGAAATTATCAATGCCTAGCTAAGGGCATTAACTGATAGCGCTTGTTGGGAGGCAACCCAATTTTATTTTTGTTCATTACTTTTTGTTCCTGTTTAAATAATTTATCTAGCCTCTGTTATTATTGTGTTTTTTATCTTTTCATTAGTGTTTGTGCCAAGTAAAGCCTTTAGGATCTTCTTGGGTGATAGTTGTTTGACCTTGCAGAAAAAAACAGAAAGTATGCGCTCACGAAAATAATTTTCATTTTTTACCAGGGAGCGCTAAAATACCAATTCAAACTGCATTATAACAATATACAAATTATTTAGGTCGTCCTAATATTTCAGAATTTTTGGATTTCAGAAGTATTCGAAACCTCTAGATTGCTACAGACTATTCTGTTTTGACAGATTCTGTTTTTCGTGTGCTTATTTTGATGAATCTATGGGTAGTATCGGGGGGTATGAACCATAGAGAAGTTGGAATACAGTAGGTTTAACACCAATATAAATAAATAATGAGTTCATTACAGTACATTAAAGTGGTGGTTTGTTTTCTTATACTAATGGAGCTCATGAGATTTTCTGTTAAGTTTTGTGTTGTGTAGTTTTCAAGTTTTTGGGCAAAGATTTGATGAATTTTGGAACAAGGAGTGGTAAGAGCCTAAGCTTGGGGATTCCCAAGGCACCCCAAGGTAAAATTCAAGGACAACCAAAAGCCTAAGCTTTGGGATGCCTCGGAAGGCATCCTCTCTTTCGTCTTCGTCTATCGGTAATTTTACTTGAGGCTATATTTTTATTCACCACATGATATGTGTTTTGCTTGGAGCGCCTTGTATGATTTGAGTCTTCGCTTTTTAGTTTACCACAATCATCCTTTCTGTACACACATTTTGGGAGAGACACACATGAATCGGAATTTATTAGAATACTCTATGTGCTTCACTTATATCTTTTGAGCTAGATAATTTTGCTCTAGTATTCCACTTATATCTTTTTAGAGCAGGGTGGTGGTTTTATTTTATAGAAATTATTGATCGCTCATGCTTAACTTATATTATTTTGAGAGTCTTTTAGAACAGCATGGTAATTTGCTTTGGTTATAAAATTAGTCCTAATATGATGGGCATCCAAGATGGGTATAATAAAAACTTTCATATAGAGTGCATTAAAAACTATGAGAAGTTTGATACTTGATAATTTTTTTGAGATATAAAGATGGTTATATTAGAGTCGTGCTAGTTGAGTAATTGTGAAATTGAGAAATACTTGTGTTGAGGTTTGCAAGTCCCGTAGCATGCATGTATGGTAACCGTTGTGTGACAAATTTGAAGCATGAGGTGTTCTTTGATTCCCTTCCTTATGAGTGGCGGTCGGGGACGAGCGATGGTCTTTTCCTGCCAATCTATCCCCCTGGGAGAATGTGTGTAGTGCTTGGTTTTGATGACTTGTAGATTTTTGCAATAAGTATGTGAGTTCTGTATGACTAATGTCGAGTCCATGGATTATACACACTCTCACCCTTCCACCACTGCTAGCCTCTCTTGTGCCGCGCAACTTTCGCCGGTACCATAAACCCATCATTTACCTTCATCAAAACAGCCACCATACCTACCTATAATGGCATTTCCATAGCCATTCCGAAATATATTGCCATGCAACTTTCCACCGTTCCGTTTATTATGACACGCTTCATCATAGTCATATTGCTTTGCATGATCATGTAGTTGACATTGTATTTGTGGCATGGCCACCATTCATAATTTTTTATACATGTCACTCTTGATTCATTGCACAGCCTGGTACACCGCCGGAGGCATTCACATAGAGTCATATTTTGTTCTTAGTATCGAGTTGTAATTCTTGAGTTGTAAGTAAATAAAAGTGTGATGATCTTCATTATTACAGCATTGTCCCATGTGAGGAAAGGATGATGGAGACTATGATTCCCCCACAAGTCGGGATGAGACTCCAGACGAAAAAAAGGCCATAAAAAAAGAAGGCCCAAACAAAAAAATGAGAGAAAAAGAGAGAAGGGGCAATGTTACTATCCTTTTTCCACACTTGTGCTTCAAAGTAGCACCATGATCTTCATGATAGAGAGTCTCTTATGTTGTCACTTTCATATACTAGTGGGAATTTTTCTATAGAATTTGGCTTGTATATTCCAATGATGGGCTTCCTCAAATTGCCCTAGGTCTTCATGAGCAAGCAAGTTGGATGCACACCCACTTAGTTACTTTTGTTGAGCTTTCATACACTTATAGCTCTAGTGCATCCGTTGCATGTCAATCCCTACTCACTCACATTGATATCTATCGATGGGCATCTCCATAGCCCGTTGATACACCTAGTTGATGTGAGACTATCTTCCTCCTTTTTGTCTTCTCCACAACCACCGTTCTATTCCACCTATAGTGCTATGTCCATGGCTCACGCTCATATATTGCATGAAAGTTGAAAATGTTTGAGAATGCTAAAGTATGAAACAATTGCTTGGCTTATCATCGGGGTTGTGCATGATGGGAGAATTTTGTGTCACGAAAATGAAGCATGGCCAAACTATATGATTTTGTAGGGATGAGCTTTCTTTGGCTATGTTATTTTGAGAAGACATAATTTCTTGGTCAGTATGCTTGAAGTATTATTATTTTTATGTCAATATTAAACTTTTGTCTTTATTCTTTTGGATCTAAACATTCATCCCACAATAAATAAAATTACATAGAAAACTATGTTAGGTAGCATTCCACATCAAAAATTATGTTTTTATCATTTACCTACTCGAGGACGAGCAGGAATTAAGCTTGGGGATGCTTGTTACATCTCCAACGTATCTATAATTTCTTGATTGTTCCATGCTATTATATTATCTGTTCTGGATGTTTAATGGGCTTTAATATGCTCTTTTATATTATTTTTGGGACTAACCTATTAACCGGAGGCCCAGTGCCAGTTTTTGTTTTTGTGTGTGCCTATTTTAGTGTTTCACAGAAAAGGAATATCAAACAGAATCCAAACGGAACGAAACCTTCACGAGGATCTTTCTTGGAACAAATGCAAACCAGGAGACTTGGAGTGGAAGTCCGGAAGTCAGTGAGGCATCCATGAGATAGGAGGGCGCGCCCAGGGGGTAGGCGCACCCCCACCCTCGTGGGCCCCATGGAGCTCCTCCGACGTACTTCTTTCGCCTATATATACTCTTATACCCGAAAAACATTAGGGGGAGCCATGAAACCACTTTTCCACCGCCGCAACCTTCTGTACCCGTGAGATCCCATCTGGGGCCCTTTTCCGGCGATCTGCCGGAGGGAGAATCGATCATGAAGGGCTTCTACATCAACACCATAGCCTCTTCGATGATGTGTGAGTAGTTTACCACAGACCTTCGGGTCCATAGTTATTAGCTAGATGGCTTCTTCTCTCTCTTTGGTTCTCAATACAAAGTTCTCCTCGATGTTCTTGTAGATCTATTCGATGTAATACTTTTTGCGGTGTGTTTGCCGAGATCCGATGAATTGTGGATTTATGATCAAGTTTATCTATGAATAATATTTGGTTCTTCTCTGAATTCTTATATGCATGATTTGATATCTTTGCAAGTCTCTTCAAATTATCGGTTTAGCTTGGCCTACTAGATTGATCTTTCTTGCAATGGGAGAAGTGCTTAGCTTTGGGTTCAATCTTGCGGTGTCCTTTCCCAGTGACAGTAGGGGCAGCAAGGCACGTATTGTATTGTTGCCATCGAGGATAAAAAGATGGGGTTTATATCCTATTGCTTGATTTTATCCCTCTACATCATGTCATCTTGCTTAAAGCGTCACTCTGTTCTTATGAGCTTAATACTCTAGATGCATGCTAGATAGCGGTCGATGTGTGGAGTAATAGAAGTAGATGCAGAATCGTTCCGGTCTACTTAACACGAATGTGATGCCTATATTCATAATCATTGCCTAAATATTCTCATAACTATGCGCTCTTATATCAATTGCTCGACGGTAATTTGTTCACCCACCGTAATACATGCTATCATGAGAGAAGCCACTAGTGAAACCTATGTCCCCTGGGTCTCTTTCTTATCATATTGCATCTCTTCTTATTTACATCGCATCTTGTTTACTATTTTGCAATCTTTACTTTCCAATCTACACAACAAAAATACCAAAAATATGTATCTTACTATCTTTATCAGATCTCACTTTCGCAAGTGACCGTGAAGGGATTGACAACCCCTTTATCGCGTTGGTTGCGAGGTTCTTGATTGTTTGTGCAGGTACTAGGTGACTTGCGTGTTATCTCCTACTGGATTGATGCCTTTGTTCTCAAAAACTGGGGGAAATACTTACACTACTTTGTTGCATCACCCTTTCCTCTTCAAGGGAAAACCAACGCATGCTCAAGAGGCAGCGGTCACCAGCATAATCAGCATCTGAGAATCCAACTAGATCAAACTCCGAGCCCTTTGGATACCATAATCCTAGTGTTGGGGTGTGAGAGCCAAATATCAAAGAATTCACTTCACTGCTAAGTGATGCGATTCCTTTGGTGTCTCTTGGAATCGAGCACACATGCAAACGCCAAGCATTATATTAGGCCTAGATGCACATAAGTATAGTAAAGAACCAATCATGGAGCGGTATACCTTTTGATTGAACTCTTTACCATTGTCGTCGGGGCCCAATTGGCCTTTGCTTGGCATTGGCGTCATGTACCCTTTGCAGTCTTGCATTCCAAACTTCTTCAGGCTCTTTGAGGTACTTCTCTTGTGATATATGAAGATGCCATTTCTTCACCGACGGATTTGAAGACCAAGGAAGAACTTTAGCTCACCCATCATGGACATTTGATATTGCTCTTGCATCATATGCCCAAACTCATCACTGTATCTCTTATTAGTGCAGCCAAAGATAATGTCATCTACATAGATTTGGCATACAAACAGTTCACCATCATATGTCTTTGTGAAGAGAGTGGGATCTAGAGAACCAGGTTTGAAGCATTTGCTCTTCAGTAAGTCTTTGAGAGTGTCATACCAAGTGCGAGGTGCTTGTTTGAGGCCATACAGTGCCTTGTTGAGCTTGTACACCATGTCAGGACACTTTGGGTCTTCAAAACCAGGTGGTTGTGCAACATACACTTCTTCAATTTTGTCGTTGAGGAAGACACTCTTTACATCCATTTGTTACAGAAGAATGTTTTTGTGGTTGGCATAGGCTAATAGTATGTGAATGGCTTCAAGCCTAGCCACAGGAGCAAAGGTTTCATTGAAGTCAATTTCTTCCACTTGTGTGTATCCTTGAGCAACGAGACGAGCCTTGTTTCTAACAACTTGACCATTCTCATCTTGTTTGTTGCGATAGATCCATTTGGTGTCGATGATATTGTGCTTGCGAGGATCGGGATGCCTTACTAGCTCCCATACATTATTCAGCTCAAACTGTTGAAGCTCTTCTTGCATAGCTTGAATCCATGCAGGTTCCATGAAGGCTTCATCAACTTTCTTGGGTTCAGATATAGAGACAAATGCAAAGTGCCCACAGGCATTTGCTAGATGTGTTGCTCTTGAATGAGTGAGTGGACTAGGTGCATTGATACTATCAATTATCTTCTCAATCTGGACTTCATTTGCAACATGAGGATGTATTGGACGAAAATTTTGCCGTTGCTGATCATTGTCTTCATCTTGAGCATTGGCTTCAGGCTGAGCATTATCTTCATGTTGGTTAGGTGCAGAAATGATGATTTCTTCTTCATCCTGTTCCTCAGAAGGTATGATTTCTCCAGTACCCATTAGCTTAATAGATCACTTGGTGTAGCTTCATCTAGCACAATTGGCAGGTGCTCTCTTTGCGAGCCGTTAGTCTCATCGAACCGCACATCCACAGTTTCAACCACTTTTTAGTAAAAGAGTTTGAAGACTCTATATGTGTGCGAATCCTTTCCGTACCCAAGCATAAAACCTTCATGTGCTTTCGGTGCGAATTTTGAAGTTTGATGTGGATCCTTGATACATCACCTAGCACCAAAGACCTTGAAATAGATGATGTTTGGCTTCTTACCAGTCAGAAGTTCATAGGATGTCTTCTTGAAGAACTTATGAAGATAAACACGGTTGATGATGTGGCAAGAAGTATCAATGGCTTGAGGCCAGAACTTCCATGGATTCTTGTACTCATCAAGCATCGTATGTGCCATCTCAATGAGGGTTCTGTTCTTGCGCTCCATGATGCCATTCTGCTGAGGTGTGTATGGAGTAGAGAACACATGTGTGATGCCCAATGTATCAAGATAAGTGTCGAGGCCGGTGTTCTTGAATTTTGTGTCAGTGTCACTTCTGATGTGCTTGATCTTGATGCCATAGTTGGTCATGGCACGATTGGCGAAACATCTGAAGACATTCTGCACTTCAGTCTTGTAGACAATTATGTGCACCCATGTGTATCTTGAATAATCATCAACGATAATGAAGCCATAAATACATGAAGTGGTAGTAAGGGTGGACTAATGAGTAGGGCCAAATAAGTCCATGTGAAGTAACTCGAAGGGGCGTGATGTAGTCATGATTGTCTTTGAGGGATGCTTGGCCCTTGTCATCTTCCCAGCTTCACATGCACCACATAGATGATCCTTCTTGAACTTGACGCCCTCAATGCTAATGATATGCTTCTTCTTCATGAGAGTGTGCAAGTTCCTCATGCCTGCATGCCCTAGCCTCTTATGCCAGAGCCAACACTCTGAAGCTTTTGCTAGAAGACATATGGCAAGCTGTGGTCTTGCAGAGAAATCTACCATATATAGATTGTCTCTTCGATACCCTTCGAAGTCTAGAGATTTGTCAGATTCCATAATCACAAGGCGATGATATTTTCCAAATATCACAATCATGTTCAGATCACAAAGCATTGAGACAGACATTAAGTTGAATCCAAGGGATTCAACAAGCATCACTTTATCAATGTGCTGATCCTTTGAGATTGCAACTCTACCTAGGCCCAATACCTTGCTTTTACTAGTGTCCGCGGACGTGATGTGACTTTTAGTAGATGGTCGTAGGGTTGAATCCATGAGAAGACTTCGATTACCAGTCATGTGGTTAGTGCATCCACTATCCATGATCCACTTAGTAGCTTTCGGAGTCGTACCCTACAGTGCAGTTAGCGCGATAGGCTTCACCAAGAGTATTGTGAAGCACAAACATGTAACGAACAAGCATATTATCAAAGTTGAGATACTTGTTAGGTAAGATAGGATGCTTGTCAAGAAAGCCCGAGACGAAAGAAATGGTAAGACCATCCTGGCATTTTATCTTGCGTCCCACAAGATTTTTAGGTCCCCGGAATTAGCATCAGAAGACTTTGATTTTCGGCTGGAGACCTTTCCCTGCAAGAAAAGGTTAATTCTTCTTAACCACCCACATCTTCAGGAGTGGCTTAGAAGCAATGATTCTAAGTGTGGCATCTGAGAACTTTGGCTTTGGAGCCCTAGCAAATAGCCTTGCAGGAGGTGAATAATACTCATAAGAATAAGCAGAAAAGTTCTTTGTTTTATGAACATAGCTGTTTGAAGAAACACTCTCATATTCATGAGTCTAAATATGGTTTCCTTGTAAAACATTGGCATTAGGGTTACCTTGTGAGGTCCTCTATCTGTATGAAGCCTTTGGGCCATATGAAGCCTTTGATATGGGGTTTGTCTTCTTCCCAGGTGGTGTCATGATGACATTCACGTGAAGCTTCTCAAGACAACTTTTGGGCACCCTGATCTTCTTCAAAGGTGGCCCGTTCCTGCAGTTAGTCCCAATAAACCTGGCAAATAGCCCTAGAGTTCAAAAGGTTCATCAATGATAATGGGATTAGTACAAGTGAAGCCAGATAAGGTGGATGGGTCCAATGAAGGGCCCTTCGCAGCAACCCATGAAGTTTTGGGGTACTGCTCAGGCTTCCAGTAAGAACCATCAACATTCATTTTCCTCTCGAACCCAATACCCTCTTTCCTAGGGTTTCGGTTCAGAATCTGTTTCTTGAGGACATCACATAGTGTCTGATGCCCTTTGAGGCTTTTGTACATGCCTGTTTCAAGCAATGTCTTCAACCTGGCATTTTCATTAGCAATAGTAGTGGTATCCTCAGAAGAGGGGTTAGTTACCACATCAGCAATTGAAGATATTGCAACATTAGAGGCAGTAGAACATCCAGCAATAGAGATAGCATTATCACGCTCAAGACATTTTAAACATGGTGGCTCAAAATCTTCCTGAGCGGCACTGATCTGTTGGGCAAGTAGTGAATCGTTCTCCTTTTGAAGATCTTCATGAGACGCTCTCAGTTTCTCTAGTTCTTGTTTCCTTTGAAGATAATCATAGGAAAGATTCTCATGAGTAGCTGAGAGTGTTTCATGACGACTTTCAAGTTCATCGTACTTAACATGAAGATTTTTAATGTCTTCGATGAAGGACTGAGTTCGATTCATTTCTGCGTCCAATAGGTCATCGCTTTTGTCAAGTAATTTTTGAATATGTTCCATAGCATTTTGTTGTTCAGTACCAATTTTAGCAAGAGTCTTGTAGTTGGGTTTGGATTCACGATCAGAGTCATCTTCACTGGAGGTTTAGAAGTAAGCATTGCGTGAGTTTACCTTGGCACCTCGTGCCATAAAGCAGTAGGTCGTAGCAGATTCGTCCTCATCATCGGCTTCAACATCGGCGCCGTGACCATTGTCTTCAGTGTTGAAGATGGACTTAGCGATGAATGTCGAAGCTAGAGCCAGGCTTGCCACGCCTAAATCAGACTCCTCCTCAGACTCCACCTCCACCTCCTTAGAAGAAGACTCCTCCTCTGAATCCATCTCTTTACCAACGAACGCACGAGCCTTGCCAGATGATCTCTTCTTATGAGACGACGACTTCGAAGAAGACTTTGAAGACGACTTTGATGATTTTTTCTTCTTCTTGTCATCAGAATCATATTCCTTGCTCTTCTTCTTATTATTAGATTCCTTGTCCCATTGGGGGCACTCTGAGATGTAGTGGCCTGGCTTCTTGCATTTGTGGCATGTTCTCTTCTTGTGGTCATGAGAGGAAGCCTCATCATTTCTTGAGCTGGATATTGAAGACTTTCTGAAGCGATTCTTCTTGAATAACTTTTGGAACTTCTTCACAAGCATTGCTAGTTCATTGCCAATGTCTTCAGGATCCTCAGAACTGCAGTCAGATTCTTCTTTAGATAGGGAAATATCCTTTCCCTTCAAAGCACGAGTTCGGCCATAGTTGGGGCCATACATGTCTCTTTTCTCAGATAGCTGGAACTCATGTGTGTTGAGCCTCTCAAGTATGTTAGACGGATCAAGATCTTTGAAGTCAGGACGTTCTTGTATCATCAGGGCTAGGGTGTCAAATGAGCTCTCAAGTGATCTCAGAAGCTTCTTCATGATTTCGTGCTTGGTGATATCAGTGGCGCCAAGAGCGAGAAGCTCATTTGTGATATCAGTGAGAAGATCAAATGTGAGCTGGACATTCTCATTGTCATTTCTCTTGAAGCGGTTGAAGAGATTGCAAAGAACATCAATACTTGAGTCTCTCCAAGTTGAGATGCCTTTGTTGACCTTGGACAACCAGTCCCAGACTAGCTTCACAGTTTACTGTGCACTCACATGGCCATACCGTCCCTTGGTTAGATGACCATAGATGATGTTCTTGGCGGTTGAGTCCAGTTGTGCGAACCTCTTGACATCAGCAGCGGTGACACCTTCACCGACCTCGGGAACACATGCCTTGGCAACATACCAGAGGTGAACATCAATGGCTTCAAGATGCATGAGCATCTTATTCTTCCAATAGGGCTCATCAGTGCCATTGAAGACTGAGCATGCAGTGGAGACCTTTATTATCCCTGCAGTCGACATAGCTAAAATTCCAGGTGGTTAAACCGAATCACACAGAACAAGGGAGAACATTTCTCTAATACCAATTGAAACTGCTAGTTATCGACTAGAGGGGGTGAATAGGCGATCTTTATGAAAGTCTTTGATAACCCACAAGTATAGGGGATCGCAATAGTTTTCGATAAGTAAGAGTGTCGAACCCAACGAGGAGCTAAAGGTAGAACAAATATTCCCTCAAGTTCTATTGACCACTGATACAACTCTACGCACGCTTGACGTTCGCTTTACCTAGAACAAGTATGAAACTAGAAGTACTTTGTAGGTGTTGTTGGATAGGTTTGCAAGATAATAAAGAGTACGTAAATAAAAAGTAGGGGATGTTTAGATAAAGACACAACTAAGTTAGTTTTAGAAAAGAGCTTGTTGTTACGAGAAAGTTATTTGTCCCTAGGCAATCGATAACTAGACAGGTAATCATTATTACAATTTTATTTGAGGGAGAGGCATAAGCTAACATACTTTCTCTACTTGGATCATATGCACTTATGATTGGAACTCTAGCAAGCATCCGCAACTACTAAAGATCATTAAGGTAAGCCATGGTTTCAGCTTCACTAGCAACAGCTGGTAGGGACATTTGTTGTGGTAACCATAGCATTAAAGCATCAAGGCCTCTTTATCCCATACGCAAACAACCTACTTACTCGGGTCTGTGCTTCTGTTCACTCACGCCACCCACCATAAGCAAATCATAAACATATTGCAACACCCTACAGCGGGAATCCCTCACGCTTGCGCGACACAGAGAGCACCATAGGAGAGCACCAATAATAAAACATGCAACTCAAACCAATCTTGATCATCAAATAGCCATTAGGACAAAACGGATCTACTCAAACATCATAGGATAGCCATACATCATAGGGAAATAATATATAGCGTTTAGCACCATGTTTAAGTAGAGATTACAGCGGGTAAGAGAGAGGTTACACCGCTGCATAGAGGGGGGGGAGAGTTGGTGGTGAAGGCGGTGGAGTTGTTGGTGAAGATGACGGTGATGATGATGGCCCCAGTGGCACTCCGGTGCCACCGGAAGCGAGGGGGAGAGAGCCCCCCTCCTTCTTATTCTTCCTTGACCTCCTCCCTAGATGGGAGAAGGGTTTCCCCTCTGGTCCTTGGCCTCCATGGCGTGGGAGGGGCGAGAGCCCCTCCGAGATTGGATCTCTCTCTCTCTCTCTCTCTCTCTCTCTCTCTCTCTCTCTCTCTCCTCTGTTTCTGCGTTCTGTTCTGCTGCCCTTTCACCGTTTCTTTTATATCTGGAGATCCGTAACTTCGATTGGAACGAAACCTTCGCCATGATTTTTTTTCTGAAAATTAGCTTTCTTGCGGCCGAAGAAGGGCGTCAACCGCCTTACAGGTGGGTCACGAGGGTCAGGGGCGCGCCCTAGGGGGGAGGCGCCCCCTACCTCGTGCCCACCTCGGACACTGGTTCGCGTTGATTTTTCCTCCAGATTTTCCAAATATTCTGAAAAGTATCTCCGTCCGTTTTTATCCCGTTTGGACTCCGTTTGATATGGATATTCTATGAAACCAAAAACATGCAACAGGCAAGAACTGGCACTGGGCACTGGATCAATATGTTAGTCCCAAAAAATAGTATAAAAAGTTGCCAAAAAGTATATGGAAGTTGTAGAATATTGGCATGGAACAATCAAAAATTATAGATACGACGGAGACGTATCAGTCTTCAAAACACGAGGTCTTTGAAGACAAATTGTTGGAATGAGCCTATATGATATACAGCGGAAGATGAAACTACACTAGACAAGCCATAGTCAAGTAACAGTATAGTGAAAGTACGAAGACTAACAATGGCTAGGTAGTATGGATCAGAACAGAAGACAGTATGAAGCCAAATAGGTAATAGTCTTCACACAGTGAAGTCAAACAGATCAGGCAAGCAAGCAATGACTTCACGAAGACAAAACTGAAATGTAAAGGAAGTAAGGGATGGAACTGGTAGCTTGGTGAAGACAAGGATTTGGCAGACCAGTTCCAGTTGCTATGACAACTGTACGTCTGGTTAGGGAGGCTGAGATTGAACTTAGAAGATAGCGTCTTCTCCTTATTCCCCTTGAGATAAGGACACCTGGTCCTCGCCCAATCACTCTGGTAAGTCTTCAAGGTAGACTTCCAAACATTCACAGACTTCGTTCACCGGCGGTCCACAATGACTCTTGGATGCTTAGAACGCGACGCCTAACCGGCTGGAGGATTCACAATCCTCAAGTGTAACAAGTCTTTGGGTCACACAGACAGAAACACTTTAGTGATGCCTAACACTCTTTGGCTCTGGGTGTTTGGGCTTTGTCCTCGCAAGGATCTCTCTCTTTCTCAAAGGCTTTGGAGCTGGGTTGCTCTCAAACGATAAAATCGTTCACTAACTCTGAGAAGCCACCAATTTATGGTGTAGGTGGTGGGCTATTGATAGCCTGGAGGCAACCCGACATGATATGTCCGAAATGACCCTGGGTCACTAAGGAACTAACACGTGTCCAACGGTCGGATTTCAAACACACGCGACAGCTTGGCTTGGGCTACAAGAAAAGATGACTCATCCTACTCTAGATAAGATTTTCTCTCATTGTCTTCGCTCAAAGACATAGGATTTTGGTTGAGCATCACATCAGTCATCTGACTTTGTTCACTTGGACCCCACTTAATAGTACGATGGTTCCTATGACTCAATAAAGAAGAAAAGGAAACTGCAAAACAACTATGTCTTCGCACTCCATAGTCTTCAAGTGAATGTCTTCACATGTCATTATCTTCATCGTGAATGTCTTCACGAACCACCATTGTCTTCAAAGTCTTCATACATTTTTAGGGGTCATCTTTGGTAGGTGAACTGCATCAATGAGGGACTACTACCTGTGTTATCCTGCAATTCTCACAAACACATTAGTCCCTCAACCAAGTTTGTCGTCAATACTCCAAAACCAACTAGGGGTGGCACTAGATGCACTTACAATATGATCACCATCGCACACTCCCTCTACCTTCGGGATTAGTGTTGAACCTAAATAAATGTTATTTGGTGTTTGCGTTGAGCATGAATATGATTAGATCATGTTTATTGCAATACGTTTATTCATTTAAGTTAGAGAATAATTATTATTCTCTTTACATGAATAAAACCTTCTATGGTCATACACCCAATGTGAATGATTTATTGAATCTAGATCGTAGTGATACACATATTCATAATATTGATGCCAAAAGATGCAAAGTTGATAATGATAGTGCAACATACTTGTGCCATTACCGTTTAGGTCATATTGGTGTAAAGCGCATGAAGAAACTCCATTCAGATGGACTTTTGGAATCACTTGATTATGAATCGTTTGATACTTGCGAACCATGCCTCATGGGCAAGATGACTAAAACTCCGTTCTCCGGAACAATGGAGCGAGCTAATGACTTAGTGGAAATAATACATACCGATGTATGCAGTCCGATGAGTGTTTGATGAGGACATGACTACCTTGGATATGACCAAAAATATTGCATATATGCATATTTGTCAGGTGATTTCTAGTGCAAACTATTCAATAATCTATTTATGTTATCCAGAACAAAAATACTTCACACACTTTTGTGTTTTGTCTAATTGCAGGTGTATGGGACATTTGTACAATCCACATATGAAGATAAGGAAGAAAGAGATGTTTATTTTCTGTCCAAAAAGTTCTCCGGCGTGGTCAATAACCTCTCGGAGTTGGTTTAGCGATTGCTAAGGCACAACGTCGTTGCACGTTTGTAGTCGGATCGTCAAAGTCGTCTCCACCAAATCGATAGTTATCATCTCATCGAAAGATCGGGACACCCTGCCTCTATCAGTGTTGAAGCATGCGGAGGGTATCGTTATTTTGTGACCTTCACTAATGATTTGAGTAGATATGGGTATATCTACTTGATGAAACACAAGTCTAAAACATTTGAAAAGTTCAAAGAATTTCAGAGTGATGTCGAGAATCATCGTAACAAGAAAATAAAGTTTCTACAATCTGATCGCGGAGGCAAATATTTGAGTTACGAGTTTGGCCTTCATTTAAAACAATGTGGAATAGTTTCACAACTCATGCCACCTGGAACACCACAGCGTAATGGTGTATCCAAACATCGTAACCATACTTTATTGGATATGATGCAGTCTATGATGTCTCTTACCGATTTACTACTATCGTTTTGGGGTTATGCATTAGAGACAACCGCATTCACGTTAAATAGGGCACCATCTAAATTTGTTGAGACGACACCGTATGAACTATGGTTTGGCAAGAAACCTAAGTTGTCGTTTCTTAAAGTTTGTGGTTGCGACACTTATGTCAAAAGGCTTTAGCCTGATAAGCTCGAACCTAAATCGAAGAAATGCGTCTTCATAGGATACCCTAAGGAAACAATTGGGTACACCTTCTACCACAGATCCGAAGGCAAGATCTTTGTTGCCAAGAATGGGACATTTCTAGAGAAGAGTTCCTCTCGAAAGAAGTGAGTAGGAGGAAAGTAGAACTTGATGAGGTAATTGTACCTTCTCTCAATTTGCAAAGTAGCATATAAGAGAAATCTGCTCCCGTGATGCCTATACTAACTAGAGAGGAAGTTAATGATGATGATCATGAAACTTCAGATCAAGTTACTACTGGACCTCGTAGGTCGAACAGAGCATGTTCCGCAGCAGAGTGGTATGGTAATCCTGTCCTGGAAGTCATGTTACTAGACCATGATGAACCTACGAACTATGAAGAAGCTACGATGAGCCCGTATTACGATAAATGGCTTGAGACCATGAAGTCCGATATAGGATCCATGTATGAGAACAAAGTGTGGACTTTGGTGGACTTGCACGATGATCGGCAAGCCATTGAGAATAAATGGATCTTCAAGGAGAAGACAAACGCTGATGGTAATGTCACCATCTACAAAGCTTGACTTGTTGCGAAAGGTTTTCCACAAGTTCGAGGGATTGACTACGATGAGACCTTCTCACTACTACCTCTTGAGCATGCGTTGGTTTCCCTTGAAGAGGGAAGGGTGATGCAGCAAAGTAGCGTAAGTATTTCACTCAGTTTTTGAGAACAAAGGTATCAATCCAGTAGGAGACTACATGAAAGTTGCCTAGTACAAGTATAAGAGTATATATAGAAGGTTGCAGCGGTGGAACAGTGGTTTCGTTGCTCCCCTGGATGTTTTCAGGGTATAAGAGTATATATAGGCGAAAGAAGTAGGTCGGTGGAGCTGCGAGGGGCCCACAAGGGTGGGGACATGTCGCCCTACCTCGTGGCCACCTCGCTGCTTCCTTGATCTCCACTCCAAGTCTCCTGGGTTGCGTTTGTTCCAAAAAAGATCCTCGCAAAGGTTTCATTCCGTTTGGATTCCGTTTGATATTCCTTTTCTGCGAAACATTGAAATAGGCAAAAAACAGCAATTTGCACCGGGCCTTCCGTTAATAGGTTAGTCACAAAAATAATATAAAAGTGCATAATAAAGCCCATTAATCATCAAAACAGATAATATAATAGCATGGAACAATAAAAAATTATAGATACGTTGGAGATGTATCAAGCATCCCCAAGCTTAATCCTGCTCGTCCTCGAGTAGGTAAATGATAAAAAAACAAAATTTTTGATGTGGAATGCTACCTAACATAATTTTCAATGTATTTATCTTTATTGCGGCATGAATGTTTACATCCGATAGGTTCTAGATAGAAGTTTAATATTGACATAAAAATAATAATACTTCAAGCAATGCTAACCAAGCAATCATGTCTTATCAAAATAACATAGCCAAATAAAGCTTATCCCTACAAAATCATATAGTTTGGCCATGCTTCATTTTTGTCACACAAAATTCTCCCATCATGCACAACCCCAATGACAAGCCAAGCAATTGTTTTATACTTTAGCCTTTTCAAACTTTTACAAATTCACACAATATATGAGCGCGAGCCATGGACATAGCACTATGGGTGGAATAGAATATGATGATGAGGTTGTGTGAGAAGACAAAAAGGGATAAAGTCTCACATTTACGCGGCTAATCAATGGGCTATGGAGATGCCCATCAATTGATGTCAATGCAAGGAGTAGTGATTGCCATGCAACGGATGCACTAGATCTATAAATATATGAAAGCTCAACAAAAGAAACTAAGTGGGTGTGCATCCAACTTGCTTGCTCACAAAGACCTAGGGCATTTTGAGGAAGCCCATTATTGGAATATACAAGCCGTGTTCTATAATGAAAAATTCCCACTAGTATATGAAAGTGACAACATAAGAGACTCTCTATCATGAAGATCATGGTGCTACCTTGAAGCACAAGTGTGGAAAAAGGATAGTAACATTGCCCCTTCTCTCTTCCAATCTCTTTTTTGGCCTCTCTTTTTTGATGGCCTTTCTCTCTCTTTTTTTCGAAGAACTTTCCTCACATGGGACAATGCTCTAATAATGAAAATCATCACACTTTTATTTACTGACAACTCAAGAATTACAACTTGATACTTAGAACAAAATATGACTCTATGTGAATGCCTCCGGCGGTGTACCGACATATGCAATGAATCAAGAGTGACATGTATGAAAGAATTATGACGGTGGCTTTGCCACAAATACGATGTCAACTACATGATCATGCAAGGCAATATGACAATGATGGAGCATGTCATAATAAACGGAACGGTGGAAAGTTGCGTGGCAATATATCTCGGAATGGCTATGGAAATGCCATAATAGGTAGGTATGGTGGCTGTTTTGAGGAAGATACAAGGAGGCTTATGTGTGATAGAGCGTATCATATCACGGGGTTTGGATGCACCGGCGAAGTTTGCACCAACTCTCGAGGTGAGAAAGGGCAATGCACGATACCGAAGAGGCTAGCAATGATGGAAGGGTGAGAGTGCGTATAATCCATGGACTCAACATTAGTCATAAAGAACTCACATACTTATTGCGAAAATCCACAAGTAATCAAAACCAAGCACTACATGCATGCTCCTAGGGGGATAGATTGGTAGGAAAATACCATCGCTCGTCCCCGACCGCCACTCATAAGGAAAGCAATCAAAGAACACCTCATGCTTCAAATTTGTCACACAGCGTTTACCATACGTGTATGCTACGGGACTTGCCAACTTCAACACAAGTATTTCTCAATTCCACAATTACTCAACTAGCACAACTCTAATATTACCATCTTTATATCTGAAAACAACTATCAAGAATCAAACTTCTCATAACATTTAATGCATCTTGGATGCCTATCATATTATATCCATCTTGGATGCCTATCATATTAGGACTAATTTCATAACCAAAGCAAATTACCATGTTGTTCTAAAAGACTCTCAAAATAATATAAGTGAAGCATGAGAGATCAATAATTTCTATAAAATAATACCACCACCGTGCTCTAAAAATATATAAGTGAAGCACTAGAGCAAAATTATCTAGCTCAAAAGATATAAGTGAAGCACATAGAGTATTCTAATAAATTCTGATTCAGGTGTGTATCTCCCAAAAGGTGTGTACATCAAGGATGATTGTGGTAAACTAAAAAGCAAAGACTCAAATCATACCATACGCTCCAAGCAAAACACATATCATGTGGTGAATAAAATATAGCCTCAAGTAAAGTTACCGATAAATGAAGACGAAAGAGGGAATGCCTTCCGGGGCATCCCCAAGCTTAGGCTTTTGGTAGTCCTTGCATTTTACCTTGGTTTGCCTTGGGCATCCCCAAGCTTAGGCTCTTGCCACTCCTTGTTCCTAAATCCATCAAATCTTTACCGAAAAACTTGAAAACTTCACAACACAAAACTCAACAGAAAATCTCATGAGCTCCGTTAGTATAAGAAAACAAATCACCACCTTAAGGTACTGTAATAAACTCATTATTTATTTATTTGGGTGTTGAACCTACAGTATTCCAACTTCTCTATGGCCCCCCGATACTAGCCATAGATTCATCAAAATAAGCAAACAACACACGAAAAACAGAATCTATCAAAAACAGGACAGTCTGTAGTAATCTGTAGGTTTCAAATACTTCTGTAACTCCAAAAATCCTAATAAATTTGGATGTCCTAAATAATTTATATATTGATCTTCTGCCGTTGGAATCAGTATTTTATCGCTCTCTGGTTAAAAACAAAAATTATTCTCGTGAGCGCCTACTTTTTGTTTTTTTCCAGCAAGATCAAATAACAATCATCCAAGAAGATCCTAAAGGTTTTACTTGGAACAAACACTAATTAAAACATAAAAAACACAATCATAACAGAGGATAGATGACTTGTTTATTACTAAACAGGAACAAAAATAAAATTGGGTTGCCTCCCAACAAGCGTTATCGTTTAATGCCCTTAGCTAGGCATTGATAATTTCAATGATGCTCACATGAAAGACAAGAATTGAAGCACAAAGAGAGCATCATGAAACACATGACAAACACATCTAAATCTAACATACTTCCTATGCATAGGCATCTTATAGTCAAACAAATTAGCATAGCAAGCAAAAACTAGCATATGCAAGGAAGCAGAAATAAACAATAGCAATCTCAATATAACGAGAGGTAATTTAGTAATATGAAAATTTCTACAATCATATTTCCCTCTCTCATAATAATTACATGTGGGGCCGTAAGCAAATTTAACAAAATAGCTATCACATAAAATATTTTCAACACGATCCACATGCATGCAAAGTTGACACTCTTCCAAAATAGCGGGATTAACATTAACTAAAGTCATGACCTCTCCAAACCCACTTTTATTGAAAATTGCATCAGATTGAACATTCTCCAAATACGTGGGATCTAAAGTTGACACTCTTCCAAACCCACTTTCAATATTGCAAACATTATTATTAATCTTATATTCATCATGGGGCTTAACTAAATTTTCAAGATCATAAGAAGAATCACCCCAATCATGATCATTGCAACAAGTAGTGGACATAACAAAACTAGCATCCTCAAGCTTAGGGTTTTGCATATTATTAGTACGATTGACATTCATAGAATTTATAATAACATCATTGCAATCATGCTTTTTATTCAAAGATCTATCATGAATCACTTTATAAAGCACTTCATCACAATTTTCAGATTCATGGATTTCAAGAAAAACTCCATAAAGATAATCTAGTGCACTCAACTCACTAGCAATTGGTTCCTCATAATTAGATCTCTTAAAAAGATTAGCAAGAGCATGACGATCCATAACTATAGATATTTTAGCAAGCGAAGATGCAAGCTAATAGAAGGCACATGGTAACACATGCAAACAGAATGACGAACGGAAGAGGGCGAATAAAATGGCAAAGGTGAAGTGGGGGAGAGCAAAACGAGAGGCAAATGGAAAATAATGTAATGCGAGGGATACGAGTTTGTGATGGGTACTTGGTATCTTAACTTGGCGTAGATCTCCCCGGCAACGGCGCCAGAAATCCTTCTTGCTACCTCTTGAGCATGCGTTGGTTTTCCCTGGAAGAGGAAAGGGTGATGCAGCAAAGTAGCGTAAGTATTTCCCTCAGTTTTTTAGAACCAAGGTATCAATCTAGTAGGAGACTACATGCAAGTCGCCTAGTACCTGCACAAACAAACAAGAACCTCGCAACCAACGCGATAAATGGGTTGCCAATCCCTTCACGGTCACTTACAAAAGTGAGATCACATAGAGATAATAAGATAAATATTTTTGGTACTTTTGTTGTATAGATTGAAAAGTAAAGATTGCAAAATAAATAGTAAAGTGGAGTTGTAGATCAGAAACTTATATGATGTAAAGTAGACCCGGGGGCCATAGGTTTCACTAGTGGCTTCTCTCAAGATAGCATACATTACGGTTGGTGAACAAATTACTGCCGAGCAATTGATAGAAAAGCGCATAGTTATGAGAATATCTAGGCATGATCATGAACATAGGCATCATGTCCATGTCAAGTAGACCGAAACGATTCCGCATCTACTACTATTACTCCACACATCGACCGCTATCCAGCATGCATCTAGAGTATTAAGTTCATGAGAACAGAATAACACATTAGGCAATATTACATGATGTAGAGGGATAAACTCAAGCAGTATGACATAAACCCCATCTTTTTATCCTCGATGGCAACAATACAATACGTGTCGGTTCCCTTTCTGTCACTGGGATCGAGCACCGCAAGATTGAACCCAAAGCTAAGCACTTATCACATTCCAAGAAAGATCAATCTAGTAGGACAAACCAAACTGATAATTCGAAGAGACTTGCAAAGATATCAAATCATGCATATAAGAATTCAGAGAAGAATCAAATATTGTTCATAGATAATATTAATCATAAACCCACAATTCATCAGATCTCGGCAAACACACCGCAAAAAGAATTACATCGAATATATCTCCAAGAACATCGAGGAGAACTTTGTATTGAGATCCAAATAGAGAGAAGAAGCCATCTAGCTAATAACCATGGACCCGAAGGTCTGTGGTAAACTACTCACACATCATCGGAGAGGCTATGGTGTTGATGTAGAAGCACTCCGTGATCGAATCCCCCTCCGGCAGATCGCTGGAAAAGGTCCCCATATGGGATCTCACGGGTACAGAAGGTTGCGGCGGTGGAAAACTGGTTTCGTGGCCCCCAGGATGTTTTCAGGGTCTAAGAGTATATATAGGCGAAAGAAGTAGGTCGGTGGAGCTATGAGGGGCCCACGAGGGTGGGGGGCGCGCCGCCCTACCTTGTGGCCGCCTCGCTGCTTCCTTGACATCCACTCTAAGTCTCCTGGGTTACGTTTGTTCCAAAAAAGATCCTCGCGAAGGTTTCATTCCGTTTGGATTCCGTTTGATATTCCTTTTCTGCGGAACACTGAAATAGGCAAAAAAACAACAATTTGCACTAGGCCTTCGGTTAATAGGTTAGTCCCAAAAATAATATAAAAGTGCATAATAAAGCCCATTAAACATCCAAACAGATAATATAATAGCATGGAACAGTAAAAAATTATAGATACGTTGGAGACGTATCACTCACCCGTAGCGATGCTTGAGTTGGTCTGAGTCATGTTAGCAATTGCCGCATTTTATAACTATGAAATCTAGCAAATGGACGTCAAAACTGCATTTCTTAATGAATTTCTTAAAGAAGAGTTTTATATGATGCAACCAGAAGGTTCTATCAATCCTAAAGGTGCTAACAAAGTGTGCAAGCTCCAGCGATCTATCTATGGACTGGTGCAAGCATCTCGGAGTTGGGATATACGCTTTGATGAGGTGATCAACGCATATGGTTTTATACAGACTTACAATGAAGCCTGTATTTACAAGAAAGTGAGTGGGAGCTCTGTAGTATTTCCGATATTATATGTGGATGACATATTGTTGATTGGAAATGATATAGAATTTCTGGATAGCATAAAAGGATACTTGAATAAGAATTCACTACCGCAGGATGCTGCTAAGGCGACACTATGATCAGAGACCCATTGAGAAACTGTGTGCGATGCAATAATCGCAAACTGTGGTGTATGAAACCGTCAAAAATGTGTAAAACATTTGCGATGATGAATGCATCAAACACGGTTTAGATTTTAGTTGTGTGTGCGATGAAGGGCATACGGTTCAGTTCAATTAACTGTTTACGATGAGGAGGAACAAAAGAAACAGGCAGCCAGATGAAGGCGTGTGCGATACACAACATATGGTTCACTCGGATGAACTGTTTGTGATTAGGCAACACAAATAAATGGGCAGCCAGATGAAGGTGTGTGCGTTATACATCATACGGTTCACTCAGATTAATTGTTTGTGATTAGGCAACACAAAAGAAACGGTCAGCCGGATCAAGGTGTGTGCGATATACGACATGCGGTTCACTCGGATGAACTATTTGCGTTGACACAAGAGAACAGAAATGGTTCAACTTAACAAGACATGTGTGTTGCGCGATGGGATTTCATGTGGTTCACTCGGCCCTTGTCGTCAGTGTGTGACCTCTGTGGCAACTGTTTGTTCCCCAGGCGCCTCTTTGTGTACCGTGGCAATCGTCCGTCGACTTTCGCCTTTCCCTCTTGATTTGGAACTGTTGTCGCACGCTAGCTCTTCCTCCCTCCTCCATTTGCCTTCACCCTTCCTTCTGCCATTGTTTGGTCGTCTTCTCCATGGAGGCAACAAGCCGGAAACGACTCCGTTATTCTTGCCCTGATCTGAATGATGACGCGATGGAGGAACTCATTGATCGGTGCGACATCATCACCTCGGCTAGCATGGCAGGTTCGTTCAAGACCATTCTCAACTCAACTAATAACATCATTACAAGGAACCCAAGGGTCCAAGAGCGGTTTGATCTCCCCTATCTTCTTCACCGTGACCCCGCTGACTGGCGCGGGGACGAGGGAAGCCTCGCCTTGTGTAAGTTGATGCTGCTTGATAATGATACGTATGATGTTAAGATGCCATCACTTGAGGGCAAGGCTTGGGCAGGCACAAATGGAGATTGGGTTGTTTATATTGGGTACAAGTACAAGTGGGAACTTGTGAATGTGTACACTCGTCACTGGGTTCCACTTTGAAAAATCTCAGACGACTACCCAGAGGTTGAGTACACCGGTATTCTACGTGAGTTCAAATACGATCATGCTGAATGTTGTCTGCGGAAGATAGGAATTTGTCGAGTTCCCAACCGCTCTTGGGGTTATAGGAATGCTTGTGTTGTCACTATCTTCGACAAGCTTGTTGCCATCCTTCATGGTTCGACTCGATGGATATTGCTCAAAAATCAGTTTCTATACACAGATGAGTACTGTGATGCAATTCAATACGAGGGTCTTGTGTTTGCTGCCACCACCCGTGGCACTGTTTTTGCATGGAATCCTCATGATTTCGGTATGTTTTTCTTCCACCGTAATTATAATTGTTTCATCCACATGCATGTGGGTTAGCTAGTTTCCCTTTACTAATTAACCTTCTTGTGTTTCCAAGGTCCTATGAACATTCCACCACCTATACTTGAAAATTTTATTCACGAGCATGAGCACGAGCAGGACCCACATACTCAGTGGCGCCTGGCAACTTATTCTGATGGATCACCTCTTCTTGTCTATATATAGGGCACTGCTGATGTTAACTAAGGAAGCAGGTGTTGTCTCGTATGGTCGCACTCTACAGACCTATTCCAACATCCGTTACAAGGTATTCGGGATGGATACTAGTGTACTAGCGCCAACACCTTCTCCCTGGTTCAGTATTGAATGTCTTGGAGGAAACTCGCTCTTCCTTGGACAAAACTATCCAATGATGGTGGAAGGCGATACAGCTGCTGTTGACACAATGTTACTACCATTTATGAGAAGCAACTATATCTATACCTCGGACATTAATATGCATCCCTACCGTCCCAATATGGGTCCTGACATAGGCCGCTTCAGCCTCGATGATCAGTCCTGCGTTGGTCTCGAGAATGACAGTAGCTGGCCCTTCCCAGAGAATCACTTCTGGTTCAAAGCAAGCGTTTCCAACGCCGATGAATGGTTGAGCTGAAGTTCATTCATCGCTTTGTTATTTTTTGTGTGAGAAAAACTTTACTAGAATGTTTTGTTGGAAATGATCTATAATCCAATGTGTATCCTTGTTGTCGTTGTGGGTTGATGACTTGTTGTATGTAATCAATGGTACATTTGCATATGCGTCCATGAACTCACGCCTGCTAGTGGTGTCCATATGAACAGTGCTAGTGATTTTAGTTGCAAAAATTAGATACTGCTAGTGATTTGTAGCTGCATATTTTGAAAAATCGCAGTGTTACAAGGTTGACAAATGGCAATTTTACTAGATAAACAAATGTCAATCTTTCCAGTTTGAGAAATGGCAACATACCCAAAATGACAGATATGAAAATCTTACCCAATTGTTTGTACGTGGTTGCACACGGGTCATGCAAAACAACCATTTGCGTTGAAGGGATGCACAAATACTGCTCGGCACATTTTCCCTTGGCTTCCTGGGGAAGTTTTCGGTTTGCATATGGGTGTTCTAACTAAAACGTTTGCGATGAGTGTTTTATATTTAAAAACCATTGATTTTTTTTCAAAAGAAAATCATTTGATAAGTCTATACATTAAGAGATAAAAATGCAAGTTCGTTCAAACCATATCTTTCATTCAGTCACATTGCGAATTTATATTCATATGATCGAGAATTCGAGATACAGTATTAAACCCCAAAAAAATATTTTTGGCGGCGGCGGAGGCAGCATGCCACGCCATCATTATCGTTGTCATCCTCCGGGATGCCGTTGTTGAAGCCTTCAAGGCAGCACAAAATGTTCTTCACTTGTAAGTCAAACATCATGTCGTCACGCGATCGACGGGCGCGGCGCGGGAGGACGGCAACTGGCGCCGCTGACAGGTAGCGGTCGACGGCAGCGTCCCATGCCGCTGAGGGGGGCGTGCGCATGGGCACGGGCACGAGTGCGGTGGGTGTCGCCAAACACACGGGGACCGGCGCCGCGGTGGGTGGAGGGGCGCGCACGGGCGCGGCGGGTGCAACTAAATGCACGAGGGCCGGTGCCACGGTGGGTGGAGGGGTGCGCACGAGCACGGGCGCTAGCGCTGGCATGTACATGAGCCCGCGCGGGTCCACGGAGACCTCGCTGACGCCCGCGGATTCCAGCTCTATGATAGTGCTCGTCGACCAGCCCGTCAATGCTATGGGGATGGTCGCTGACGCGGGCGCGGGGATGGGAGCTGGGACGGGAGCGGGGGCAGCAACCGCCGCGGCAAGCTCGTTCTGGGCCATGTCCATGAGGCCCCATTCCTCCTTATTTTCTATCTCCTCTGGCTCGGAGTCGACTTCACCAAACTTGAAGACTAGCGGCAGATGACCATTCCGCGCCATGGCGGTGGAGGTCTGCGGGGGGGAGGGGAATGGGAGGCGAACAGTAAGGCCGCCCGTATTAAACAGCGGCTCGGGCGCCATTAATGGAGAGGAAGTCGGGCGTCCATGGAAGTCAAAGGGCTCGTTTCCCAGTGAGCATGCGCAGCATACAACTCACACACTTCCCGGTGAGCCTGCGCATTGGAGGACAGCTTGCACGCCTCTCGGTCAGCCTGCGCACTGGGCTGCACTCGCACACCTCCCATTCAGTGAAGGTCAAGCAGCTGTCTGCATGGCACCTCCTACAGTCATTAAAACCAAGACATGTGGCATCATGTGAATGGTTAACAGAACACACATGGTTTGAATTATACAAACATTTGAGATATTAAGGTGGTAGCTATTTTTTTCAGAATGCCTTTGTTGGCTGTCACTATTTGAGTGCGCCTTATCTCAAAATGGACATGAAAAATACCACATCATGTCGGGTGCCATTCCATGATAGCATGCCAAGTTTCATGAATTTCAGACGAGTTTTGGATTTACTAGAATTTAAAAACCAAGCATCTCAATGTTTTGCCAGCAATTAACGGCGCCCTAGTGTTTGAAATTCATTCCCATTTCTTGCATGGGACCTAAGCATGCATCCAAGGACACATCTTTGATTTTTCAACCAATTTATATGCACTGGAGCATGTGCATGTAGTTCAAATTCGAATTATGCACATAAATGCATTAAAAACTCAGTTAATGCATAGAAATGTCCAAATGAACCCCGAAAAATCACAAAAATTGAACAACACTCCTGTTGTTCTATGCTGACACGAGAAAAGTTTTGGGAGCAATAAGAAGCAGTGGATATCGTTTCGTCCGCAAAGGTGGGACATTCCCTATCGAAACCATGATGCATGCTGTGAGAAGCTCTGGTTTGTGAGAAGCCTATATGCAACCTGCCCCAAATGGGACAAATTTTTTACCACGACATATTGATGCCGCTCCATCAAAGCATGCCAAGTTTCATGAATTTCAGATAGTTTTGGATTTACTAGAATTTAAAAACGAGACATCTCAATGTTTTGCCGGCAATCATCGATGCCCTGGTGTTTAAAATTCATTCCCATTTCTTGCATGGGACCAAAGCATGAACCCAAGGACACATATTTGATTTTTCAACCAATTTATATTCACTGGAGCATGTGCATGTGGTTCAAATTTGAATTATGCACATAAATGCATTGAAAACTCAGTTAATGCATAAAAATGTCCAAACAAACCCCAAAAAATCACAAAAATTGACACAACACTCCTGTTGTTCTATGCTGACATGAGAAAATTGTGGGAGCAATAAGAAGCAGTGGATATCGTTTCGTCCCCAAAGGTGGGATGTTCCCTATCGAAACCATGATGCTTGTTGTGAGAAGCTTTGGTTTGTGAGAAGCCTATACCCAACCTGCCCCAAACATGACAAATCTTTTACCCCGACATGTTGATGCCGCTCCATGAAAGAATGCCAAGTTTCATGAATTTCAGACGAGTTTGGGATTTACTAGAATTTAAAAACGAGGCATCTCAATGTTTTGCCGGCAATCAACGGTGCCCTGGTGTTTGAAATTCATTCCCATTTCCTGCATGGGACCAAAGCATGCACCCAAGGGCACAGATTTGATTTTTCAACCAATTTATATGCACTGGAGCATGTGCATGTAGTTCAAATTTGAATTATGCACATAAATGCATTGAGAACTCAGTTAATGCATAAAAATGTCCAAACGAACCCCGAAAAATCCCAAAAGTTGACACAACACTCATGTTATTCTATGTTGACACGAGAAATTTTTAAAAGCAATAAGAGGCAATGGATGTCGTTTCCTCCCCAAAGGTGGGACGTTCCCTACCGAAACCATGATGCTTGTTGTGAGAAGCTCTGGTTTGTGAGAAGCATATACCCGAACCTGCCCCAAATGGGATAAATTTTTTAACATGACATGTTGATGCCGCTCCATCATAGCATGCCAAGTTTCATGAATTTCTAACGAGTTTTGGATTTACTAGAATTTAAAAACAAGGCATCTCAATGTTTTGCCAGCAATCAAAGTGCCCTGGTGTTTGAATCTAAGTCCCATCTCTTGCATGAGACCTGGAAATTCACGCAAGGACACAGATTAGATTTTGCAACCAACCTTAGTGCATTGGAGCATGTGCTTTTAGTTCAAATTTGAATTATGCACATAAAATGCCTAGAAAACCCAGTTAATGCATAAAAATGTCCAAATGAACCCCGAAAAATCACGAAAATTGACACAACACTCCTGTTGTTCTATGTTCTCACTATAAATTTTTTGAAAGCAATAAGATGCAATGAATATCATTTCGTCCCCAAAGGTGGGACGTTCCCTATCGAAACCATCATGCTTTGTGAGAAGCTTATACCTGAACCTGCCCCAAATGGGACAACTTTTTTTACCACGACGTGTTGATGCCGCTCCATGATTGCATGCCAAGTTTCATGAATTTCATACGAGTTTTGGATTTTCTAGAATTTAAAAACCAGGCATCTCAATGTTTTGCCGGCAATCAACGGTGCCCTAGTGTTTGAATTTCATTCCCATCTCTTGCATGGGACTTAGAAATTCACCCAAGGATACACATGTGATTTTTCAACCAACTTTAGTGCATTGGAGCATGTGCTTGTAGTTCAAATTTAAATTATGCACATAAAATGCCTAGTAAACCCGGTTAATGTATAAAAAAGGCCAAACGAACCCCGAAAAATTCCAAGATTGAACACAACACTCTTGTTGTTCTATGTTGACACTAGAGCATTTTTGAAAGCAATAAGAGGCAACGGATATCGTCCCATCACCAAAGGTGGTACGTTCCCTATCGAAACCATCATGCTTGTTGTGAGAAGCTCTAGTTTGTGAGAAGCTTATACCCAAACCTGCCCCAAATGGGACAAAATTTTCACCACGACATGTTGATGCCGCTCCATGATAGCATGCCAAGTTTCATGAATTCTAGACGCGTTTTGGATTTACTAGAATTTAAAAACCAGGCATCTCAACATTTTGCTTGCAATCAACAGTGCCATGGTGTTTGAATTTCATTCCCATCTCTTGCATGGGACCTAGAAATTCACCCAAGGACACACATGTGATTTTTCAACCACCTTTGGTGCATTGGAGCATTTGCTTGTAGTTCAAATTTGAATTATGCACATAAAATGCCTAGAAAACCTAGTAAATGTATAAAAAAGGCCAAACGAACCCCAACAAATTCCAAGATTGAACACAACACTCATGTTGTTCTATGTTGACACCAGAATTTTTTTGAAATCAATAAGAGGCAACGGATTCGTCCCGTCCCCAAAGGTTGTATGTTCCCTATCGAAACTATCATGCTTGTTGTTAGAAGCTCTGGTTTGTGAGAAGCTTATACCCAAACCTGCCCCAAATGGGACCAAATTTTCACCACGACATGTTGATGCTGCTCCATGATATCATGCCAAGTTTCATGAATTTCAGACGAGTTTTGGATTTACTAGAATTTAAAAACCAGGTATCTCAATGTTTTGCCGGCAATCAATAGTGCCATGGTGTTTGAATTTCATTCCCATCTCTTGCATGGGACCTAGAAATTCACCCAAGGACACACATATGATTTTTCAACCACCTTTCGTGCATTGGAGCATGTGCTTGTAGTTCAAATTTGAATTATGCACATAAAATGCCTAGAAAACCCAGTAAATGTATAAAAAATGCCAAAAGAACCCCGAAAAATTCCAAGACTGAACACAACACGCATGTTGTTCTATGTTGACACTAGAATTTTTTTGAAAGCAATAAGAGGCAATGGATATCGTCCCGTCCCCAAAGGTGGTACATTCCCTATCGAAACCATCATGCTTGTTGTGAGAAACTTTGGTTTGTGAGAAGCTTATACCCAAACCTGCCCCAAATGGGACCAAATTTTCACCACGACATGTTGATGCCGCTCCATGAAAGCATGCCAAGTTTCATGAATTTCAGATGAGTTTTGGATTTACTATAATTTAAAAACCAGGTATCTCAATGTTTTGCCGGCAATCAACAGTGCCCTGGTGTTTGAAATTCATTCCCATCTCTTGCATGGGACCTAGAAATTCACCCAAGGACACACATGTGATTTTTCAACCAAATTTAGTGCATTGGAGGATGTTCACTTCAGATACAAGGTCTAGCAATTCAAACAGTGTCCATTGCCGCTATGACCCCATTTTGTAATTCAAATCAAGTAGACCCCACACACTTTATTCTCACCAATCGTGTGAGATGTAGTACAAAATATCTTGGAGCACCGTCGGTGTATAGTATGCCTATGGCTTAAGCGAGAAGGTGCGTCGGCTACAGGTCCACATCCGGCATGTCAAGCACACTAGCTCGCTCCTCCAAAACTCCTGCCTCTTCATCCCTCGCAATCTCGAAAATATCTACCGCCTGGAAGGTTTTAATGTTTGATAGCATACGATTAGTATGTGCGGACCGTGTGCGATGTCTGTTACTCCCGCTCTTCTTCAGTCCCTTGATTCAAATTTTTAGTTGCCCCGACATTTTACTCCTGCCTCTGCATCCCTCGCAATCTCAAAAATATCTGCTCACCCTTGATACAAATTTTTAGTAGCCCCGCCTTGTTACTCTCGCCTAGTAAATTTTTCAGTTGCTGCGGTATTTCCTCAAACACAACCTCCGCTCACACAGACACACTCAACCCTCGAAACCATTGGTAGGTCGCCGCCATCATCGGCACCTCCATCCTCAACCTCTGCCTGTGTGCCGGGGAGCTCGAGTAGCCAATGGCTAAAAAGAGGTTTATCACGGCATTTTCGCCCGACGCCGGCGAGGTGTCCCCGTCATCGTCCGCGGGCCCGATCCCCCGATCCACCCGCCGCCGCGCCCCTATGCCGGTTCGAGGACTTCCCTGTCCTCCCCCGGACCCGGTAGTCGACGAAGTCCTACCTCGGGGTCCGGGAGCGGCGGTGGGGGATGTGGGTCATCGAGATTACAGGTCGAGAGACTTACACCCGCCGGTGGCTCGGTAGCTTCCACACGTCCGAGCTCGCGGCCATGGAGTACGACCGCTGGCAGGTCCGCTACCACGGCGTGGCGGAAAGGCTCAATTTTTCCCCTTCGGCACACGTCCGGTCCACCTCGTTTCGCCGGAGCCAGTGGTGGTGAGCTCGTCTATGGCGTGGGAGGACCGCAAGGCGTGGGAGCGTCTCAAGGCCGAGGCCGCCGACGAGGCCTACATGCAATAGCTCCGCCGGCAGCACCCGGAGCTCGTGGAGGTGGAGCGGGCGATCTTTGCCTGCGTGGAGGGCGGCGAGGTTATCGTGCTCTCCTCCGATGATGAGGTCTAAGGCGGCAAGGACGGAAGCGCGGAGGGCGGCGAGGTTATGGCGCTCTCCTCTGATGACGAGGTCGATGGCGGCGGCGACGGCGGCGCGGAGGGCGTCCAGGTGGGCCCCGAGGATGAGGAGATCGACATCGACGAGTGGAGGAGTGCCGTCCCCAACGACCCCGACGATGGTACTGGCCCGGACCCAGCTCGCGGCACACCATACATGACGAGGAAGGATTGGCTCGACCTCTACTTCGACCGAAAGTAGTTTAGCTTAGTTTAAATTTATGTTTTATGTTCGGTTAAGCAAAACTATCTATGTTTATGTTTGAATGCATGCTAGTTTTGGTTGAACCTGCTTTGAACTTAATCAAATTGAAGTTTACAACCTTAAGTTTAGGGG
>NC_041392.1:223545293-223602894 GCF_002162155.2 Triticum dicoccoides | reverse complement strand
ACTAAGGGTTTTAGTCCTTTAACTTTTTAAGGATCGCCTGGAGATGTCCTTATGACTTGTTTATTTCAGTTCTTCACAATGTGATGCTGCTCTATATGTGAAACTATTTGCCGTGTAGTTCAATTTCATCAATAACAGTTTCAACAATACCACTATGAATTACGATATTTGGTTGCCGCTAAGGATATTGCAGTTAACATGCCTTTTTATTTTTCAATGGTTGTTTAGCAACATGCATTGTACTAAATGGCTAAATATGCAATCCCAGGCTACATAGCAACAAGGAAGAGTGTTACCTTAATGTTCTGATGATGTCTAGATATGCATGTAATAAAATCTTATATAATGGGATGGATGGAGTGTTGTACTACATCATTTATCAACTGTCGTTTAGCTTCTAATATTAACTTGGTGCTTTTAGGTACATATATCATTGCCAAAGATCCACACTTTGACCCTTTCTGCGTATGGGGCAATGAGATATTCATGAACCAACATCAAGTGAGGAAACTAATAAAGATTATTACTAAAATGGGTCAAAAGATGTCAATCGAACTATTTGTTTACACTTTATGCAATACAACAGTGAACTGCAGGATGATAAGTAAGAACCCTGTAGCCTTCTTTTTACTGCCCGTAATGAGTTGTGTTAGATGACAATATCTGAATCTTTTTTCTTTTGCAGTGGATCCTGAAGCAGTTTACTCAAGATTACCTCTCAAACTACATGATTGGCGGCCGACCATCACAAGGGGTTGGACTAGAGTCCTGCATGCCTTCTGCATCCAGGAGAGCACAATATGGCCATTCTACTTCACCTTATACAGTAGCTAGAATGTTTTTCGCCTCTTTCTTTACCATATATAATAGTACAAGTATAGAACCCTGGTACATCATTCTTTATTTGGCGCTTCTATAATTCTTAAACATATGTACATATGAATCAAATAATGCTTTGGTTGTTTGAACCTGATGGATATGAATAAAGCTATAGCCTACTTTCAAGTTTAAATTAGGTACAATCTTAAATAGCAGCAATTAAATTAGGGCGAAATTACGTTGTGCAGGTCATTACAGCACACACGGTTGGTAAAACACAAACGTTTGCGACATACACCATAATCCGAGACGGTTCACAGAGAGGAAATGTGTGCAAGCATGTACACAGTTGCCGTTTGCAAAGCGTGTGTGATGTCAGACACTATCACATACGGTGCGGGAAAACTAAATGTGTGTGATTGTCTACCTACTGTACATGGTTTATAATCATGAACTGTTTGTGATGTGCCAGGCATCATAAAACTCCCGTGCCTAGAATCTGCCTGTAAAACTCCCGTGCCTGGAATCTGCCTGGTTTTAGGCAGAACCACAAAACTTCGACTGCGATGGCAATGCAAGCACAAATGAGTAGCAAGGATGAAGCATTTGGAATATTCAAGATATTGAAAACGGTTATATAGGGACAACTGTATGCATGAAGGCTCCCTATCCCCGACGGTTTCTGGGTGTGTGGGAAGGACCCCCCTATCACCCACACTCACTTGGTGACGGTTCCAAATGTCGTCATGGAAAGGGGTTAAAAACCATTTGTTTCAGACCTATGTTGCACCAGTGATTTTTCAGTGAAAGACCTCAGTGAAGCTACTTACATATTAGGCATCAAGATCTATAGAGATAGATCAAGATGCTTGATAAGATTTTCAATGAGTACATACATTGACAGGATTTTGAAGGAGTTAAAAATGGGCTAGTCAAAGAAAGGGTTCTTGCCTGTGTAACAAGGTGTGAAGTTGAGTAAGACTCGAAACCCGACCACGACAGAATATGGAGAGAGAATGAAAGTCATTCCCTATGCCTCAGCCATAGGTTGTATAAAGCATACCATGCTGTGTACCAGACCTGTTGTGTGCCTTGCCATGCATCTGGCAAGGGGGTAAGTGATCCAAGAGTGGATCACTGGACAGTGGTCAAAATTATCCTTAGGTACCTAAGAGGACTAAGGAAATGTTTCTCGGTTATGGAGGTGATAAAGAGTTCGTTGTAAAGAGTTACGTCGATGCAAGCTTTGACACCAATTCGGATGACTTTGAGTCTCGTACTGGATACATATTGAAAGTGGGAGCAATTAGCTAGAGTGGCTCCAAGCAGAGCATTGTAGACATAGAAAATTACAAAATACATATGGATTTGAATGTGGCAGGCTCGTTTACTAAACCTCTCTCACAAGCAAAACATGATCAAACCTTAGTTCTCTTTGGGTGTTAATCACATGGCGATGTGAACTAGATTATTGACTCTAGTAAACTCTTTGGGTGTTAGTTACATGGCGATGTGAACTATGGGTGTTAATCACATGGCGATGTGGACTGGATTATTGACTCTAGTGCAAGTGGGAGACTCATGGAAATATGCCCTAGAGGCAATAAAGTTGTTATTATTATATTTCCTTATTCATGATAAAGGTTTATTATTCATGCTAGAATTGTATTGATCGAAAACCTTAATGCATGTATTAATACATAAACAAACACCATGTCCCTAGTGAGCCTCTACTAGACTAGCTCGTTGATCAAAGATGGTTAAGGTTTCCTAACCATGGACATGAGTTATCATTTGATAACGGGATCACATCATTAGGAAAATGATGTGGTGGACAAGACCCATCCGTTAGCTTAGCATAATGATCGTTCAGTTTTATTGCTATTGCTTTCTTCATGTTAAATACATATTCCTTTGACCATGAGATTATCCAACTCCCGGATACCGGAGGAATGCCTTGTGTGCTATCAACGTCACAATGTAACTAGGCGATTATAAAGATGCTCTATAGGTATCTTCGAAGGTGTTTGTTGAGTTGGCATAGATCGAGATTAGGATTTGTCACTCCTAATATCGGAGAGGTATCTCGGGGCCCTCTCGGTAATACAGATCATAAGCTTGCAAGCAAACGACTAAATAGTTAGTCACGAGGTGATGTATTACGGAAAGAGTAAAGAGACTTGCCGGCAACGATATTAAACTAGGTATGAAGATACTGACGATCGAATCTTGGGCATGTAAAATACCGATAGACAAAGGGAATTACGTATGTTATCATAACGGTTCAACCGATAAATACCATCGTAGAATATGTAGGAGCCAATATGGAAATCCAGGTTCCGCTATTGGTTATTGACCGGAGAGGTGTCTCGGTCATGTCTACATAGTTCTCGAACCCATAGGGTCCGCACGCTTAACGTCCGATGACGATATAATATTATATGAGTCATGTGATTTGGTGAACGAATGGTGTTCGATGTCCCAGATGAGATCACGGATATGATGAGGAGTCTCTAAATGGTCGAGAGGTAAATATTGATATATAGGATGACGGTATTCGGACACTGGAAGTGTTTCGGGGGTTATCGGGTACTTATCGGGTCACCGGAAGGGGTTCCGGGCACCCCCGGCAAAAGATATGGGCCTTATGGGCCAAGAGGGGAAACACGCCAGCCACAAGGGGCTGGTGTGCTCGTCATATGGGCCAGCCTAGGAGGAGAAGGAAAGAGGGTTAGGGAAAGGAAAGAGAGGAACATGATTCCCCCTTCCTGCCCTCTCCCCCCTCTTTCCTTCCCCTCCGACAAACATGGTAGGGGGGCGCGGCGAAGGGGAGGACCCCAAGTAGGATTCGGCCTACTTGGGGCGCCTCCTGGCAGCCTCCCCTCTCCCTCCCACCTACATATATGTGTGTGTGGGGGGGGGGCTAGCACACTCCAAACAATTGCCTAGCCATTTGCGGCGCCCCCTCCACCGTTTACACCCCCGGTCATATTTTCGTAGTGCTTAGGCGAAGCCCTGCGAAGATCACTTCACCATCACCGTCGTGCTGATGAAACTCATCTACTACCTCGACGTCTAGCTGGATCAAGAAGGTAAGGGACGTCACCGAGCTGAACGTGTGTAGAACGCCGAGGTGTCGTGTGTTCGGTATTTGATCGGTTGAAGCGTGAAGAAGTTCGACTACATCAACTGCATTGTGGAACGTTTCCGCTTATGATCTACGAGGGTACGTAGACACACTCTCCCCCTCGTTGCTATGCATCTCCATGGATAGATCATTGCATGCGCGTAGATTTTTTTTGTTTTCCATGCAACGATTCCCAACACTCTTCTTCCCTCCTGTCACCGACACATGGAACTGGAGGATAGCCTACCTGAGATGGAGGTGGTGGATGCGTGATACGTCTCCAACATATTCATAATATTTTATTGTTCCATGCTATTATATTATCTGTTTTGGATGTTTTATGCATCAATATGCTATTTTATATTATTTTTGGGACTAACCTATTAACCTAGAGCCCAGTGCTAGTTTATGTTTTTTCCTTGTTTTTTAGCTTCGCGGAGAAGGAATTCCAAAAGAGTCCAAATGGAATAAAACCTTCACGATGATTTTTCTTGGACCAGAAGACACCCAGGAGACTTGGAGATCAAGTCAGAGGAGCCACGAGGTGCCCACTAGGGTGGAGAGCATGGCCCCTGCCTTGTGCCCCTCCCCCCCTTGACTCCCCCAACATACTTCTTCCTCCTATATATTCACATATATTTCTGAACCTCCAGAAGCATCCACAAAAACACTTTTCCACTGCCACAATCTTCTGTTCCCGTGAGATCCCATCTAGGGGCCTTTTATGGCATCCTGCCGTCGGGGGATTCGATCACGGAGGGCTTCTACATCAACTCTATTACCCTTACGATGAAGCGTGAGTAATTTACCACAGACCTACGGGTCCATAGCTAGTAGCTAGATGGCTTCTTCTCTCTCTTTGATTCTCAATACCATGTTCTCCTCGATGTTCTTGGAGATCTATCCGACGTAATCTTCTTTTGCGGTGTGTTTGTCGAGATCCGATGAATTGTGGATTTATGGTCAGGTTATCTATGAATATTATTTGAATCTTCTCTGAATTATTTTATGCATGATTTGGTATCTTTGTAATTCTCTTCGAACTATCGGTTTGGTTTGGCCAACTAGATTGGTTTTTCTTGCAATGAGAGAAGTGCTTAGCTTTGGGTTCAATCTTGCGTTGTCCTTTCCCAGTGATAGTAGGGGCAGCAAGGCACATATTGTATTATTGCCATCGAGGATAAAAGGATGGGGTTTACATCATATTGCTTGAGTTTATTCCTCTACATCATGTCATCTTACTTAATGCGTTACTCTGTTCTTCATGAACTTAATACTCTAGATGCGGGCAGGAGTCGGTCGATGTATGGAGTAATAGTAGTAGATGCAGAATCGTTTCGGCCTACTTGACACGGGCGTGATGCCTATATTTCATAATCATTGCCTTAGATATCGTCATAACTTTGCACTTTTCTATTAATTGCTCGATAGTAATTTGTTCACCCAGCGTATTATTTGCTATCTTGAGAGAAGCCACTAGTGAAACCTATGGCCCCGGGTCTATTTTCCATCATATAAGTTTCCGATCTACTATTTTCCATCTTATTAGTTTCCAATCTACTATTTTCCAATCTTTTACTTTCCGATCTATAAACCAAAAAACCCCAAAATATTTCCTTTATCTTTTGTTTAGTTTCATCTATCTCTATCAGATCTCACTTTTGCAAGTAACCGTGATGGGATTGACAACCCCTTTATCGTGTTGGGTGGAAGTTGTTTGATTGTTTGTGCGGGTATTGGTAATTTGTGCGTTGTCTCCTGCTGGATTGATATGTTGGATCCCTAACTGAGGGAAATATGTATCTCTACTTTGCTGCATCACCCTTTCCTCTTTAAGGGAAAAACCAACGCAAACTCAAGAAGTAGCAGGAAGAATTTCTGGCGCCGTTGCCGGGGAGATCTGCGCCAAGTCAAGACATACCAATTACCCATCATAAAACTCTCATCTCTTGCATTACATTATTATCCATTTGCCTCTTGTTTTCCTCTCGCCCACTTCTAAAACGATTTTTGAAAATATTTGCCTTCTTATTCTCCCTTCTTTCATTCATCTTTTCGTTTGCCCTTATCTTACTTGGTCTATTTGCTCATTTGCTTGGTATAATTGTGTGTTTATTGAAAATCGGAAGCAAAGCGTTTATGGATCCTCATCCACTTGCTAATGTTTTTAAAAGATACAGCTATGATGAACCAATTTCTAGTGAGTTGAGTGCACCAAATTATCTTTATGATGTTTTGCTTGAAATACGTGAATCTGAAAATTGTGATGAAGTGATTCATGATAGATCTTTGAATAAAAAGCATAATTGCAATGATGTTATTATAAATTCTATTAATGTCAATTTTGCTAATAATATGCAAAACCCCAAGCTTGGGGATGCTAGTTTTGCTATGTCCACTACCTATTGCAATGATCATGATTGGGGTGATTCTTCATATGATCTTGAAAAATTATTTAAGCCTCATGATGAATATGATATTGATAATAGTGTTTGCAATAATATTGAAAGTGCGTTTGGAAGAGTGTCAACTTTAGGACATAATGATCCCACCAGAGTTCGATCAATCCTATGGAATTTTTGACAAAGGTGGGCTTGGAGATGTCATGACTTTATTTGACGATAATCCCATTATTTTGGAAGAGTGTCAACTTTGTATGCATGTGGCTCATGAAGAGAATATTTTATGTGATAGTTATATTGTTAAGTTTGAATACGATCCCACATGTAATTATTATGAGAGAGGAAAATATGGTTGTAGAAATTTTCATATTACAAAATTACCTCTTGTTATGTTGAGGTTGCTATTGTTCCTTTTTTCTTCCTTGCATATGCTAGTATTTGTTCGCCTTGATAATTTGTTTGCTTGTAAGATGCCTATGCATAGGAAGTATGTTAGACTTATATGTGTTTTTGACATGCTACATGATGCTCTCTTCGTTTTTCAATTGCTATCTTTCATGTGAGCATCATCGAAATCTCAAAGCCAAGCTTAATGGCTTTAAAGAAAAGCGCTTGTTGGGAGATAACCCAATATTTTTCTTTCCTTTTTCAATAAATAATTCATCTAGCCTCTAGTTAGATGTGGTTTTGTGTTTTAATTAGTGTTTGTGCCAAGTAAGACCTTTGGGATGGCTTACGATGATAGTTGATTTGATGTTGCTGAAAAATAGAAGCTTTTGTGCCCAGGAAAATAATTTTCATTATTTACACAAGGGCGATAGAATACTGATGATTTTTGCAGAAGATTAATAAACAAATTTCATAGGCCTTCCTAATTTTTGAGAATTATTGGAGTTACAGAAGTATTCGAGAGTTACAGATTACTACAGACTATTCTGTTCTTGACAGATTCTGTTTTCTATGTGTTGTTTGCTTATTTTGATGAATCTATCGGTAGTATCGGGGGGTATGAACCATGGAAAAGTTGGAATACAGTAGATATTACACCAATATAAATAAATAATAAGTTCACAACAGTACCAAAAGTGGTGATTTATTTTCTTATACTAACGGAGCTTATGAGATTTTTTGTTGAGTTTTGTGTTGTGAAGTTTTCAAGTTTTGGGTAAGGATTTGATGGACTATGGAATAAGGAGTGGCAAGAGCCTAATCTTGGGGATGCCTGGCGATGACATGTACCTAGGGTAGGGTAATAGGCCTGACCTAGACACCCTTCCCAAGGACACTACCCTAAGATCAACAACATTTAAAGTATAGCAGCATCCACCGACTGGAATCACCTCAGAGTGCAAATCACTCAACCAACAACTCCACTCAGATAACCCAATTCCATTCGACCAGTATATCACCAATAGACTATACAAGAAACCACTCAAAATATAGAAGATCTAAAGTCACTCAGTATGGCAACGGTCAGGCGTTCACTCCGTAGCGTTAATGATCATTTATATGTCTTTACTGCTGGCGTTACCAGTAACGTCTCACCTTAATGTACATTGAACTCCTTGTAACGTGGGCTGGCTGGGGTCCTGGCGCACTCTATATAAGCCACCCCCTCCACTGAGACAAGGGTTTTGCACCCCCTGTAATTTCACGTATAATCCATTCGACCGCCTCCGGGCACCGAGACGTAGGGCTTTTACTTCCTTCGAGAAGGGCCTGAACTCGTAAATCTTGTGTGCACAACCTCATCGTAGTTAGGATCTTGCCTCCTTCGACATACCCCCCTTTCTACTGTCAGACTTAGAACCATGACAGTTGGTGCCCACCATGGGGCAGGTGTCTTAGCAACTTCCGGTGAGGTTGCAATTTTTCTGATTCCCATCATCATGGTTTTCGGCGGTGGTTTGGCTGAGGGCCGCGAGATCCATATCGGCGCGCTCGTTTTCATCACCGACGACTCAACCTGGCTCCAAGAGGCTCCTCTCGATGTCGAGAGGCTCCCTGTCCGTGGGGCGACATACTCCCGTGCATTTGTCCGCGGCGTCCTTCTGTGGCAGCCGTCGACCCCGTATCGGCAGGCTCCCACAACATCTTCGCTTCTCGCTGCTCACCATCGCAACCAATCCGGTCGATCGCGGCTTTAGCGGTGGATCAAGCATGCGGTGGCTCGTCAATCGGCCACCCCTCAAGTTGCGGCAATCGAGCCCGATGAATCTCTCTACGGGCTGTTCAACCTGTCAACTGGCTCCATCGAGACCCTGTCCGAGTGTGACAACAGCGACCCTACGGCAGAAGTCCTGATGGTCGACACACCGCGCAGTCCGCCTGGTTTCCGCCACAACGATGGCAGCGATGGTGGCATTGATCCATCGCATGTTCACGAAGAATATCGTCCTCAAGCCCTCACTTCGCAGCAGAGGGAGGAGCTGCATCGTCGCAGTACGAAGGCACTCCACACTCCCATCGTCGGGGAAACCTCTGAGGCTCGGGCCTTGGAGGTTGCGTGCCTCGCCACGTTGGCTGAGCGCGCGTGACTGGAGAACCTTCAGCATTCACTCGACGAACGCGCTCGGCGACTGATTCCAGAATCTAGTCGACGACAGTGGCAATTGTTCCCACCTGAACCTCATGTATACCACAATCCAATTCAGAATCTTACTGCTGCGACCCGCATAGCTAAGTCGATCCAGTCGTCCCAATCGAACGCTGGAAGGGGTTTGATGCAGATTTGGGCGTTGCTCCGAGCAGCGGGAGAGCAAAACATAGCAGTTTCCCAGTCGCGCAACAGGATCCATAGCAGATCTGTGGTGGCAGACACCGTCGAGTCGGTCCACATCCCAAGATCGCCTCCGGGGCATGAGGGTCGAGGGAACCGTCAAGAGCAGTACATGGGTTGGAACGATGAGCAATATGATCATCGGTTCGGCCGTGAAGATCGCAGTCAAGTGCCCACACGCCCTCCGAGGGGCGGATCATATGCACCCCGGCGACCCAATGACAGGCATCTGTATGGTGATGAGAGAAGACATCCAATCGACCCCAGAGAACCTGGATTTGATGCAAGGTCAATTTTGGTACAAGGTCTGGTCGACCGGAACAGGGCCCATAGAGAAGGACATGACAGAGATCATCCAACGAGCAACCGAGTGCATGTATCTGGACCTGAGTGTTTCAGCAGAGCCATCAGGGCCGCGGAAATCCCTCCCAACTTCAGCTTGGCGACTGGGGTAAGTAAGTTTACAGGTGAATCCAAACCTGACACTTGGCTAGAGGATTATCGAGTGGCTGTACAGATTGGTGGCGGTAATGATGAGGTAGCCATGACACATATCCCTTTGATGTTGGAAGGGTCGGCCATGGCTTGGCTGAATCAGTTGGCTCCAGCCAGCATATTCAGTTGGGAAGAGTTGGCATAAGTGTTTGTTAGGACATTTGAGGGCACCTGCAAGCGGCCTGCAGGGCTGAAAGAATTACAGCATTGTGTTCATAAACTGAATGAAACTTTGAGGGATTATATCCAGAGGTGGACCACTTTGCATCACACAGTGGAAAACGTGTCACCACACCAGGCAGTGTGCGCCTTCAAGGAGGGCATTCGGTACCGAGAGCTTAACCTAAAATTCGGTCGGACAGGAGATATGACTCTGACCCGAATGATGGAAATAGCCACTCGGTACGCTAATGGTGAGGAAGAAGACCGACTCCGCAGTGACAAGAACAAACCAGTCACCCAAGACACCGGAGGGGGTAATTCCAATCGGAAACAAACGCGCAAAGCCGAACCCGCCGCTCCTGGTGAAACCGTAGTGGTGACCCAGGAAAAATTCAAAGGAAAACCTAAAGGACCATGGGTCCCCAAAAAGGTGAAAGACTCAGGAAGAAATGATGTGCTAGATTTACCATGTCATATACACACCAAGGTGTGGAAGAAGAGCGGAACCTGATTTATCCCAAGAATACCACTCGACAATGTCGACTCCTTATCCAGCAATTTCGAGAGGGCCAAACCAATGAGAAAGAGAAGGAATTTGATAAGGATGAAGACAAAGAGGAGGATGATGGTTTCCCCAATATCAATGCCACCTTGATGATTTTCGCCGACGTTGAGAGCAAAAGTCGACTGAAAGTCATCAACAGAGAAGTGAACATGGTTGGCCCGGCAACGCCAACATATTTGAAGTGGTCTAAGACTCCCATTACATTTGACCAATCTGACCACCCGGCATGCGTTGCTACCCCAGGGCGGCAAGCGTTGGTGGTCGACCCAGTCATTGGGGGCACTCAGTTGACCAAAGTCCTGATGGATGGTGGCAGTGGCCTGAACATTTTGTATGCTGAGACTCTCCGAGAGATGGGCATCCCGATGTCCAAGCTCAATGAAAGCAATATGCACTTCCACGGTGTCATCCCCGGGAAGAAAGCTGATTCACTCGGACAGACCACTCTTGATGTGGTTTTTGGTGATTCGAAGAAATATCGCAAGGAAAAGTGGACATTTGAATTTGTGGATTTTCACGGTGCTTATCATACTATTTTGGGCAGGTCTGCGTATGTCCGCTTCATGGCTCGACCATGTTACATATACCTCAAGCTGAAGATGCCTGGTCCCAAGAGTGTGATCACAATCACTTGTAATCGACAGAGAGTAGAGGAGTGTTTCCAGAAGGGCTCAAAGATTGCTGATGAACAGATGGCAACAGTGGAAATGCAATAATACCAGAAGAACGCAGATCCGAGTGATTTGCTACGTACCAAGAAGCCTGCTTCAGAATCTGCATTTCAGTCGTCTGGTGAAACAAAGCAAGTTCATATTCACCCGACCGAACCTAATGCTGCTTCGACTCATATCTCAACAACACTCGAGAGCAAATAGGAAGAAGCGCTCATCTAGTTCCTCCGTGAGAACTGGGACATCTTTGCATGGAAGCCTTCTGACATGCCAGGTGTACCCAGAGGACTGGCTGGAGCACCATTTGCGAGTCGACCCGAAAGCAAAACCTGTCAAAGAGCATCTCCGTCGGTCCGCCGTGGAGAAGAGGAAGGCAATTGGTGAAGAGGTGGCTCGGCTTCTGGCAGCTGAGTTCATCCGCGAGATATACCACTCCGAGTGGCTTGCCAATGTTGTCATGGTCCCCAAGAAAGAGCATCTCCGTCGGCCCGCCATGGAGAAGAGGAAGGCAATTGGTGAAGAGCTGGCTCGGCTTCTGGCAGCTGAGTTCATCCGCGAGATATACCACTCCGAGTGGCTTGCCAATGTGCATCGACTTCAAGCATATCAATCGGGCCTGCCCGAAAGATCTTTTCCCTCTGCCCCGCATCGATCAAATTGTTGACTCGACTGCGGGATGTGATCATTTGTCCTTTTTGGATGCTTATTCTGGGTACCATCAGATACGACTGCATGTACCTGACAAAATAAAAACAACTTTTATCACCCCATTCGGGTGCTTTGGCTATGTTACCATGCTCTTTGGTCTTAAGAATGCTGGTGCCACGTTCATGTGCATGATTCAGAAGTGCCTACTCACTCGGAATGTGGAAGCATACATGGATGACATCGAGGTCAAGTCATGTCAAGGTTCCGACCTACTGACTGACCTCGCCGAAACCTCTACCAACCTGAGAAAGTATGATATCAAGCTTAATCCGTCAAAGTGCACATTCAGAGTCCCAGGAGGAAAGTTACTCGGTTTTCTCGTTTCCGAACGAGGGATCGATGCAAACCCAGAAAAAGTTGGTGCAATCCTCCGAATGAAACGCCATGTGCATGTGCATGACGTCCAGAAGCTTACTGGTTGCCTGGCTACATTGAGCCAATTCATTTCTCGTCTCGGTGAAAAGGCATTGCCTCTTTACCAACCGATGAAGAAATCTGACAAGTTCGAGTGGACTCCGGAAGCTGACGCAGCGTTTGCAGAGCTCAAAGCCCTGCTTTCCACCCAGCCGGTGCTTGCTGCCCCAATCAGCAAAGAGCCTTTACTGCTTTATATCACAGGCATAGGACAAGTTGTCAGTACGGTGCTCACGGTCGAGCGGGAAGAAGAAGGCAAAGCCTACAAAGTTCAGCGCCCAGTGTATTCTATTTCTGAAGTCTTAACTCTGTCCAAGCAGAGATATCCACATTATCAGAAGTTGGTTTATGGAATCTATTTGAAGACAAAGAAAGTTGCACATTACTTCTCAGATCACTCGGTTTCTGTTGTCAGCGATGCTCCATTATCAAAAATTATGAACAACAGAGATGCAACTGGTCGAGTGGCGAAGTGGGCGATTGAACTCCTTCCATTGGATATCAAGTTTGAGGCAAAGGAAGCAATCAAGTCCCAAGCAATTGGAGATTTTCTCACCGAGTGGAGTGAGTAGCAACAACCGACTCAAATTCACTTGGAACCTTGGACTATGTTCTTTGATGGGTCCAAGATGCCGAATGGTTCTAGTGCTGGCGTAGTCCTGGTATCCCCGTGAGGCGACAAGCTCAGTTATGTTCTCCAGATTCACTTTGATTCCTCTAACATTGAGGCTGAATATGAGGCACTTCTGTATGGATTGCGTATGGCCATTTCACTCGGCGTCCGTCGCCTAATGGTTTACAGTGACTCAGATTTGGTGGTCAATCAAGTGATGAAGGAATGGGGATGTCAGGAGCCCAGCTATGACTGGCTATTGCAATTCAGTGAGGAAGTTGGAAAAGAAGTTTGAGGGGTTAGAGCTCCACCACATACCTCGAGTCAAGAATCAAGCAGTTGATGATCTGGCGAAGATAGGCTCCAAGTGCGAGCCTGTTCCCAGCAATGTGTTTTTGGAGCATCTCCACACCCCGTCAGTTCAAAAGGATCCTTTCACAGAAGAGCCCCCACAACCAAAAAGTTCCATCGATCCAATTGAAGTTGAAATCCCTGCCGTGGTCAACCTGATCATGGAGGTTTTGGTCATCACCCCTGATTGGACGGTGCCATATGTTGCATACCTACTCAGAAAAGAGCTCCCAAAAGATGAGGATGAGGCCCGTCAGACCGTCCATCGATCCAAAGCCTTCACCATGATAGGTGGACGACTGTACAGAGAGAGTGTTACTGGAGTTTCTCAACGATGCATCACACCAGAAGAAGGTCGAATGATTCTCAATGATATCCACTCGGGGACCTATGGTCACCATGCATCCTCTCGAACAATCATGGCCAAAGCATGCCGAGCGGGTTTTTACTGGCCGCGAGCAAATGAAATGGCAAAGGAAATAGTCGACAAGTGCGAGGGCTGCCAATTCTACTCCAACATGTCCAACAAACCTGCATCAGCCCTGAAGACCATTCCACTCATCTGGCCATTTGCTTTTTGGGGATTGGATATGGTTGGACCCCTGAGGACCGCCAGAAGTGGTTTCACTCATTTGCTTGTAGCAGTCAACAAGTTCACTAAATTGATCGAAGCGAAGCCAATCAAGAGTCTCGATTTAAGCACTGCCGTCAGTTTTGTCAGAGAGCTGACATTTAGATATGGAGTCCCTCACAGTATTATCACAAATAATGGCTCCAACTTTGATTCTGATGAGTTCAGAGCATTCAGCGCCTCCCAAGGAACTCAGGTCGACTACGCGTCTGTCGCGCATTCACAGTCGAATGGGCAAGCAGAGAGAGCAAATGGTTTGATCCTCCATGGGTTGAAACCCCAGTTGATGCATGACCTCAAGCATGCAACAGGTGCTTGGGTAGATGAGTTGCCATGCGTCCTTTGGGGGTTTACAACAACGCCAAATCGGTCGACTGGTCGGACTCCCTTCTTCATGGTCTATGGGGCCGAAGCTGTGCTGCCAAGAGATTTCCTTCACAACGCACCTCGAGTGGAACTTTTCTCAGAAGTTGAAGTAGAGCAGGCTCGGTAGGACGCTGTTGACCTCCTAGAAGAAGAGAGAGATATGGCCTTGATCCGCTCGACCATTTATCAACAAGACCTCCATCGATTCCATGCCAGAAACGTGAGCAGTCCTGTTGAGGGAGTCCTGGATTAGGGGGTCTCCGGACAGCCGGACTATATCCTTTGGCCGGACTGTTGGACTATGACATAACTCCGCCGTCGGATAGTATTCGGGAGATTGCGTCCGCAGCTACTCCGTCCATCAATCCGGAGCAAGTCGCGCCATCCGAGAGCAGAGGGATGGACCCTGCCATGGAGGCCGCACTCTCAGTGGCGATAGAGCCGGATACTGACTTCACCCCTTATGAGAGCCGTCTCGCTGAACCATTGGATTTATCCCCGGCCATGGACTCCGAGCCGCCTACATCCATGCCCGTCGAATCCGACGGGGCGCCGATCATGGAGTTCACCTCTGCGGATATCTTTCAGCACTCACCTTTCGAATATGTGCTAAATTCATTAAGGTCTCTCTCCCTGTCAGGAGAACCTTGGCCGAACTATGTCCGACTAAGACAGGATATGGACAACGAAGAAATTCGATTCCCACCCACCACCCACTTAGTAGCCACTGTCGATGACTTAACCGACATGCTCGACTTCGACTCCGAAGACATCAACGGTATGGACGACGATGCAGGAGACGAACCGGAACCACCGCCCACAGGGCGCTGGACCGCTACTTCATCACACGACATATACATGGTGGATGCACCCAGAGAGGGCAATGGCGATGAGACAGTGGAGGATGACCCCTCCAAGAAGCAACCCAAGCGTCGACGTCAACTGCGCCGCTCTAAGTCCCGCCATAGCAAAAACAGCGATAATAATAGTCCACGTGACTCTAGAAGAAACGACAACTGCACCACCCTGGTGGCAGAACACGATCAAGCTGCAAACTGCACACATAGCACGGATCCGACGTCCGAACACGATGACGCCAAAGATAAGCCTCATCAATCCCCGTCTAGGGAAGAAAACAGTCCGGACGAAGATGCACACATCATCCCGGAAACGCACTTGGAGCAAGAAAACCTCCGCAGAAGGCTTATTGCCACAGCGAGGAGCCTGAAGAAATAGAAACAAAGGCTCAAGGTTGCACAAGATACGCTCAACAGCAAGTGGAACAAAGTAACAAAGTATGGTGGAAGTTACCATCCAAATAGCTATCCAAAGCGCAAGCTATTACCGGAATTCAACGATGAGGCCTTAGAGCCCATACAACCGAAAAGTGATACGGCCAACCGGCCGGATCCACCACCCTGTGAACATGATAGAGCAGCTAACAAAGTCACGCATAAGTCAACACACGATCTACGTGAGAACTTGCGTCAAAAATCCGGCGCGACCAGATCTATCTATGGATCTAGGAAGCACGCTACGGTACACAACCAACACCGAATACTACAACCGTCCGAACACCATGGCGCATCCCAATACAGGGGCGCCGCACACCCCTTATGTTTCACTGATGAGGTGCTGGATCACGAATTCCCAGAGGGATTCAAACCGGTGAACATAGAGGCGTACGACGTAACCATAGACCCCGGAGTCTGGATAGAGGACTTCATCCTCCACATCCATATGGCTCGTGGAGACGATCTCCATGCCATTAAATACTTGCCCCTCGAGCTTAAAGGACCAGCTCGGCACTAGGTGAAAAGCCTCCCCGAAAACTCAATTGGAAGTTGGGAGGAGCTCGAGGATGCTTTTCGGGCCAATTTTCAAGGGACTTATGTCCGACCTCCGGACGCAGACGATTTAAGTCATATAATCGAACAGTCCGGAGAGTCCGCCCGAAAGCTATGGAACAGGTTCCTCACCAAGAAGAACCAAATTGTCGGCTGTCCGGACGCCGAAGCCTTAGCAGCTTTCAAACACAGCGTCCGAGACGAATGGCTCGCCAGACACCTCGGTCAAGAAAAACCGAGAACAATGGCAGCCCTAACAAGCCTCATGACCCGCTGTTGTGCGGGTGAGGACAGCTAGTTGGCCCGTAGCAGCACCAGCGACCCAAGCATATCCGAAGTCAGGGATGGCAATGGTAAACCCCGACGCAACAAAAACAAGCGTCGAAATAAAGAAGGTAGCCCAGATAACACGGCGGTAAAGGCCGGATTCTGGGGCTCCCGGCCAGGTCAGCAGAAAAAGCCTTTCAAAGGCAGCAGAGAAGGACAATCTGGCCTAAAAAAATTCTTGACAAACTATGTCAGATTCACGGCACCCCAGACAAACCTGCAAATCATACCCACAGAGAATTTTGGGTCTTCAAGCAGGCCGGTAAGCTAAACGCCGAACATAAAGGGGAAGAGACACCAAGCGAAGACGAGGATGAACCTCGCCAGCAAAGCGCCGGAGGTCAAAAAAAGTTCCCACCAGAGGTTAAAACAGTAAACGTGATCCATGTGACAAAGAGGAGAAGCAATCACGCACTCTGATGCACACGCGCCATAGAGCCCATCACCCCTAGGTCCAACCCCTGGTTGGCCTGCCCGATCACTTTTGATCGTAGGGATCACGATACACATATCCAGTGCGAAGGACTGACGGCCTTGGTGTTAGACCCAATAATAAATGGGTACCATTTCACAAGGGTCCTCATGGACGGCGGTAGTGATCTAAATCTGATATACTAGGACACAGTCCACAAAATGGGGATAGACCCGACACAAATAAGCCACAGTAATACTACCTTCAAGGGAGTAATACCAGGCCAAGAGGCCCACTGCACGGGCTCTCTACTACTAGAGGTGGTATTCGGTTCTCCCGATAACTTCCGAAGTGAAACGTTAACTTTTCACATCACTCCATTCCGAAGTGATTTTCAAGCACTACTCCGAAGGGCGGCTTTTGCTCGTTTTAACGCAATACCGCATTATGCTTTTCTCAAGATCAAGATGCCCGGTCCATGACGCGTCATCACAGTTAGCGGAAATACCAACCGTCGTTTACGTACGGAAGAGGACGCGGTGGCTCTAACAGCCGCACACGAGACGGCCTCACCAACCAGAAAAAATGGCAGGTCGTCAAGACCACAGACACGGTTAGACGAGTCCGGTGTTCCATCATACATGCATGAGATTGGTTTTCGAACCCTCATAAAAGGGGCTTCCCGCGTGTAATCAGGGCCAGCCCGGCTCAACTAGGCCTCTCTGGAATTTTGATAATTCATTCTTCTTTTTGGCACGACAACTTTCACCTAAGTTCTTTCCTTTTGCAGATGACAATCATGCTACACCCGTCGAGGACACGGCACAACGGAGACACAGGTGCAGACTTGCAGCAGGGACCCGCCCAAAGGTTTCTTTTTAGATTATGACCTTGCGTAAACCTTTTTTACTGTCTCTTGTTGCTCACGTCCTCCGGATACTCCACACAACCGATAAGGATGCCGGCGTTATTGGCATGTGGCCACGCCAGGATTTTGCACGTACCTGGACACATGGGGTTTCTTATAAAGGGCATTGTTTATCCTGGTATATGATTATAAAGACCAAACACCTTAGGGAGTGTTCGACGTTGTGAGTTTGGCCCTATATGCATCAGCTCCGAATCATGTCTTTGGTCAAATGTTGGGTTTGCCCGGCTCCCACATTTTGGTACCTTACGTTCCGTTATATAGGCTAAGGTAGCATTGGGAGAACTGCTGCGATTGTGCCCTGGTTCATCCGGATGAGCACCTCAGTAGGGAAAGCCGAAAACTGACTGTCATGATATAGTGAGTGACTGGTCAACCACTCGATGAATGATCGGAATCTTCGGGATTCTTCCGCATTAACGAAGGGCCATTTCCCAGTCATGTACGTACGCGCCCCGTATTCGAACGAGCGCAGAAGTACCAGGTGCTATATAGTACCCCAACTGTCAAACTCCTATGGCTAAGTGAAAGTGTTAAAGCAATATAGTCCTATTGCCTCGTTCGCTACGCTATCACCTCCTTAACGGACCAAGACGTTGGATCAAAGTGTGGATATGCATCTTTTGTGAACACCCCCGCATTATATGCATGGGGGCGGAAGCCGACGACTGCAAACTTTCAGGCTATATACATATATACATAAACGGCCGCACAGGAGGCATCATAGTACTTTCGGGCAAAAGTATAAATACAACCTTGATTAATTCAGTAAAACATTGTTTGTACAATGGGACTACATGTCACTGGAAAATAAGATTCTTCGAGCACTGAGCCTCTATCGAACGAGCTCCTTCAAGGACTTCTTCAAAGTAGTGCTCGGCAGCCACTCGGCCTATGGTCGAACCCTGTGCCGCAACATTGGTGGCCTCCATCTCCGCCGAGTATGTCTTGACATGGGCAAGGGCCATCTGCGCACCTTCTATGCATGTCGATCTCTTTACAGCATCGATGCGTGGCACATCACCAAGGAATTGTTGCACTAAGCTAAACTAGCTATTCGGCCTTGGCCCTCCCGGCCACAGTTATCCACAACAGACCTCATGGCAAGTCCGGACAACCTATGGAGCTCGGCCCACCCGGCCAATCGCTCATTCAACAGCAGCGGGCGGACTGGAGCGTGAAACTATGACCAGAACAACTTTTCCACTTCAGGACCTTTCTGATCCTTGAAGTACTCGGCCGCATCAGCAGCACTTGCAGCCAAATCCATGTAGGCGTCCGCAGAACTCCATAGCTGGTCCAGAGGAGCATACTTCGGATCTCCGGACTTAGTCCGCAACAAGAAGGGCTTCCCAGACACGATATCTGCAGCTTGATTCAGCTGCCCCTTCGTCGCTCTAATTTTGGAGCGGGCTTCCTTGGCAGCCACCCGGGCCTTCTCCAGGTCCGTCGCCTTCGCCCGGTTTTCTTCTTCAAGAAGCTGGTAATGATCAACAGCATCTTTTAACTCTACAGCCATCTTGGCTAACTTTTCCTTGCTCTTGCAATGCGCGGCCTGTTCGGCCCTTAACTCTTCGGCCGCCTTTAAAGCGGCCGCATTGCTACTCCTTGCTTGCTCCTTGGCTCGGGCAAGCTCCGCCCGAAGGGTCTCCACGGTGGCAGCTCCATCTGCAGTCACAACATATTAAAGATACTGGCATCATGCTGCTCTTATTATGTGACAATCACCAGAAAAATCACTCACCCTATGCCTCGTCAAGCCGCTTGTTGACAAGCACGATGCCGGCATCTACCGCATCCAGTTACCGCTTTAGTTCGGCAAACCCATCAGTCCGGCTAGCCACCGGAGCTTCAACAACCTATACATAAAGGCGGTCTGGTTATTACCTGGGACTATGATGCTCTGTTTGCCGCTATTCTCGACGACAACCAGAGTCTCAGGGGCTACTATCTGCATGGGCATACCTAACGTATGCGGTACTGTTAAAAGCACACATTATTTCATGTACCTTGAAGCCTTTCAGCAGACTCATAAAAGCTTCATGCAAACTGCTTTCAGCGGATGAAATCTCCTCCATTACCGTACCCATTAGCGTACGATGCGCTTCCGAGACGGCAGCTTGCCCCAGAAGATCCTTCAGTGCGTCCGACCGCACACTGTACGGACCCCTGCTGTCGCTCTCCTTAGGAGCCGGATACTGGGGATTCCGGGCAGCCAAAGGATTATCCTCTGGCCCTAGTGGATCCGGAGATACCCTTCGCGACGACACTTCATGGTCGCCCGCTTCTTGAGCTGGAGAGTCCGGGGGAGGCGTTTCTCTCTCCATCATCTCCGGAAGAAGATCCCTCAAGGATGAACTCTGTCGAGAAGGGTTGCGATCCAGACTACAATTTATAAGCATTGGTTATTGTATTCGGAAGTAAGGTAGGATATCTTCACTATTAAGTAATTTTTGATTACTTACAGCTCGGTAGAGGCTGATCCCCGCACAGACTTTGTGCGGCAAGAATACCCTCCGAGGCAGGACCCTCTGGCGGAGATTTCTTCTCCCGTTTGGAAACCTTAGTTTCCGGATCTTCAGAGGTAGTCCTCTTCCTTCCCCGGGGAGAGAGAATGTCAGATTCTTCCCCTTAGTTATCCTCCCTCACGGAGGTGCTCATTCCCTTGGTTGGAATAGGTAGCGAAGGAGGCCCACTTTCGCCCTCTTTATTCCCCCTTCATCTTCCTTTGAGGGCACTAGACAAGGTGTTGGCTCGAGCATCTTTTCCAGCACCGGATTGTCCAAGCCCTCAGGAAGGGGGCTGAACACCGGATCATCTTCGCCTTTGTTATCGACTCCTGGTCAAAGAGCGATTCTTCAGAATGATGTCATGATAAATAAAAGGACAGTGTGTTCGGCCATGGGATTACTTACTGGGGCAGCGGGGCGGTTGCAGCTCAGGCCCACGTCCTCGGTGGTGTCCGAACACTCTATTTGGGGTCCAAAGAACGATTTGTACATATCCTCGTGCGTCATGCCGAGGAAATGCTGAATAGTGCCTGGTCCTTTCGAGTTGAATTCCCACATGCGGAGGGGCCGGCGTTTGCAAGGCTGGACTCGACAAACCAGCATAACTTGCATTACCATAACCAGACTGAAATCTCCCTCGAAGAGATCTCGGATACGACTCTGCAGTATTGGCACGTCCTTGGCTGGACCCCAGCTCAGCCCCTACTGATCCATGACATCAGTTGTGGTGGGGGGGCGAGCGAAAGGTGGGGCAGCCACCCATTTGTTACTTCGGGGAGCTGTGACGTAAAACCACTCCCGCTGCCACAATCGGGACACCTCTGGGAAGGAACCCTTTGGCCATGGAGCGTCAGCAATTTTGCTTATTAAAGCACCTCCGCACGCTGCATACTACCCCTCGACCGTCTTCGGCTTCACATCGAAGGTCTTGAGCCAGAGGCCGAAGTGAGGGGTAATGCGGAGGAAGGCCTCACATACGACAATAAATGACAAGATGTGTAGAAGGGAATCCGGGGCTAGATCGTGAAAATCCAGCCCGTAATAAAACATAAGACCCTAACAAAGGGATCCAGAGCGAGGCCTAGTCCTCGGAGGAAGTGGGAGACGAACACAACGCTCTCATTACGTTCAATAGTAGGGACGACCTGCCCTCGGGCGGGAAGCCTATGCGCAATTTCGGCGGTCAGATATCTGGCCTCCCTCAACTTCTTGATGTCCTCCTCCATGATGGAGGAAGGCATCCACCGGCCTTGAAGGTTGGATCCAGACATGATTGAAGGTCCGAAGCATGTGACCTGAGATTTGGGCGTTGGAACTCGAGGCGGGGGAAGGATTCGATTGAGCGCAGGAGGGGAAAAAGAAAAAAGCCTTATCCCCTTTATAAAGAGGGTGAATATCAGGCGTCCCCCTCATGGTCGTTTGAGACTTACCTAATATCTAGGAGTCATACCAACAGGCACGGTTGGGTTACCCACGTTTGTATTGATGAGAATCCCGTGATAAGGGGAACACGATCTCTGCTTTGACAAGACGTGTCAAGGAAACCGCCTCGCGTTATGTGCGGGGCTGGTTAAAGAAAAACAGTTCAAATAATGGCCGGGCCGTGGCGTGATGTCATGCGGTCAAAACATGTCAGCAGATTAGATTTGTGGAAATATTATTCTCTCTACGGTGGTATGTGGAACTTATTTTGCAGGGTCAGACAATATCCTTGTATTTAAACTCTTCCGTGGTGTATTCGGAGGAGGAACCCGCCTTGCAATGCCGAAGACAACACTGCGCGCCGGACTCATCGTCATTGAAGCCTGGTTTAGGGGCTACTGAGGGAGTCTTGGATTAGGGGGTCTCCGGACAACCGGACTATATCCTTTGGCCGGACTGTTGGACTATGAAGATACAACATTGAAGACTTCGTCCCGTGTCCGGATGGGACTCTACTTGGCGTGGAAGGCAAGCTAGGCAATACGGATATGTATATCTCCTCCTTTGTAACCGACCTTGTGTAACCCTAGCCCCCTCCGATGTCTATATAAACCGGAGGGTTCTAGTCCGTAGGACAACATACAATCATACCATAGGCTAGCTTCTAGGGTTTCGCCTCTCTAATCTCGTGGTAGATCAACTCTTGTAATACTCATATCATCAAGAACAATCAAGCATGAAGTAGGGTATTACCTCCATCAAGAGGGACCGAACCTGGGTAAACATCGTGTCCCCTACCTCCTGTTACCATCCGCCTTAGACGCACAGTTCTGGACCCCCTACCCGAGATCCACCAGTTTTGACACCGACACCCGTACTCACCTAAGTTTCTAAAATCCTACCAAGTGGAGAGCAATCCTCCCACTCGGGGGCTTAGCTGCAGTCACGTACTCGCCTAAGTTTCTAAAATCCTACTGAGTGGAGAGCAATCCTCCCACTCGGGGGCTTAGCTGTAGTCCCGTACTCGCCCAAGTTTCTAAAATCCTACCGAGTGGAGAGCAATCCTCCCACTCGGGGGCTTAGCTGCAGTCTCGTACTCGCCTAAGTTTCTAAAATCCTACCGAGTGGAGAGCAATCCTCCCACTCGGGGGCTTAGCTGCAGTCCAGTACTCGCCTAAGTTTCTAAAATCCTACCGAGTGGAGAGCAATCCTCCCACTCGGGGCTTAGCTGCAGTCCGGTACTCGCCTAAGTTTCTAAAAATCCTACCGAGTGGAGAGAAATCCTCCCACTCAGAGGCTTAGTTGCAGTCTCGTACTCGCCTAAGTTAGAAACCATCACGATCCGCAAGGACAACAAAGTGTAGGTCGTGCGCAGCACCTAGTGCTCTTGTCCATGACCCACTCGACGGAGCTACGCCACAAGTACAACGTCCACTCCATCCTGATCCGCAAGGACGACGAAGTGCAGGTCGTGCACAACACCTAGTGCTCTTGTCCATGACCCACTCGATGGAGCTGCGCCACAAGTACAACGTCCGATCCATCCTGGTCCGCAAGGACGACGAAGTGTAGGTCATGCACAACACCTAGTGCTCTTGTCCATGACCCACTCAACAGAGTTGCGCCACAAGTACAATGTCCACTCCATCCGGATCCGCAAGGACGACGAAGTGCAGGTCGTGCACATCACCTAGTGCTCTTGTCCATGACCCATGCGACAGAGATGCGCCACACAGTCAATGACAATTCCGACTGAAGAATCAAGTTTCACTCGGAGTCAAGAGATTCAAAAGCAGTAAAGATGAAGACAAACATATCCAAAGAAAAACCAAGTTCATATAAATCTCGCAGGGTTCAGAACCGCAGATAAAAGCGCTTGGGCATCAAGCCCGAACGTGTTTTAACGGTTACAAAATCACTCGGCATTCGGAGGCAAATTTATTTAAGGCATAAAGTTTGTTCACTCCTTTGGAGGAGGACTGGCTAGCTCGACGAATTCGTCCAGATCAATTCCGTCCGCGATGCGAGTGGCTGCTTCAATGAAGGTCTCCATGAAGGACTAGAACTGGTGATGCTTGGTGTTAGCAACCTTGAGCGCTACTAGATTCTCCTCCTTAGCCTCTTTGCAATGGACACGAACCAGAGACAAATCCACATCAGCACCACATCAGGCAGATGACTTCTTCCATGCCTCCACTCGGACGGGGATCTCATTGAGTCGAGTCATCAGAGACTGGAGGTCATTCTGGAACCTCTCCTTTGGCTAGAGCTCCGTATTGACTCGGGAAACCGCCACCTTCAGTCGAGCCAGATAATCCACGACGCTAGCAAGACGAGATTCCATTCGGAGAACGTTCATGGCGGCTTCATCCTTAACATGAGAGTTGATGGGGTCCAAGTTCATTTCAATCCACCTAGTCTCTTCTTTGAAGTTTTGGCAAAAATTCTGCATAGCACAGGAAAATAATGAGTCGAAGAGACGTTTGAAGAATCAACAACTGTCAAGAGAAACCAGTCGAGGAGGAGAAAATACCTTCAAGCATGAGGAATAACTTCTTGGCAAGTCCCCCGAGATAAGCCTCCAGTTCATTCCTCTTCCGGGAGAGATCTTCAATCTTGTCATTCAGAGCTACCTTGTCCTTCTTTAGACCTGTCACTTCCTTGTTAGCTTCAACAAGAGCACTCTTCAGCTTGGCGTTGTCTTCCTTTAACGTCCCGACTGAAGCCAACTTCTCGTCGGTGAGCGCTGTTTTCTCTTGGGCTTCTTTCTGTGCCGCTGCGAGATCAAGGTCCTTCTGTGCCAGAGCCTGCCTCATTTTCTCTAAAAAATAATAAACAACACTCGGTTCAGAAGGAAGAACGGAAAGATGACACGAGAGACAGTCCAATCTCACAGTCGGCAAGCTTTTACCTTCCATACCAGCTGTTTCGTCCTTAGCCTTCTGTATGTTCTGCTTGGCCAAGTCTAGGTCAAGATTGAGCTGGATCTGCTTCCTCTTGAATTCAGCAAATTGGGATATGAGCTCACATGATTTCTGAAGTCATCAAATAAGATATGTCAGTTGATGGAAATGAAGGTACAAGCTTGGGATATTACGACAAAAAGAGTTCTAAGACTACTGCAGAATCAAACATCCAACAGTAGTCTCGAGGACTACACCTAGTGGGTGCACTTGGCGTGCCCCCACTAGTTCGGTTCGGTACTCGACTTGCTCAGCCCAGTCGGCAAAAAAGAAGAAGGAAGAGAAAAGCAACTGCAACATTGATTTTGAGACCACCACCGACTGCCCACAGTCGACCGCGGTCTCGCGGACTACACCCAGTGGGTCACTTGGCATGCCCCCACTAGTTCGAGAATTCACTCGACGAGATCCGTTCAAGACCGAGTGGATATATTATAAACAAGATCTAAGACCCTCGCCGAATCGAACATTTGACGACGGTCTTGGGGACTACACCCAGTGGGTGCACTCTGTGTGCCCCCACAAATCTGAAAGTTCATTCGACGAGATAGAGTCAACTCAAGAGAACAAGATTGCAAAATAAAAGAAAACACCTAGCGGGTGAACAGATGCACATGAAGTTTGAAAAGGTTTGAAAACGCTCATCCACGGACATCTTAGAATAATAAGGCAACAGTTTTCAAGTGTCAAGCTAGGAGATGTGTCGGAAATCAACTAACCTGGACGTTGGCTTGGAGAGCTGCACTAGCGTCATAGGCTCACGCACCGTCTTCATCCGCTCCATCATCAGGCCTGCTTGGAGTATAGCTTCTTTAGCAGCGCTCGCTTGATCCTCCGGGACATGATGGAACAGTCGCAGTAGTCTGGGGATCTGAAGTATGAAGTTGTACAGATGAAGCAGGATCTTGAGTAGTCGACGCTGAAGGACGTTCAGTCGACACAGGATCGGCAAAAGTGACAAAGGCCCGATTGAGGTCTCTAGTCTACTGGATCACCAGTTCGAGCATTGATGTCGTCTGAGCTGTCTTGCCGGCCGGCGCCTTCCTACCCGAGCTCCTGCCTCTCCTTCTCGTAGGCCTCTGGGGCACATCTTCATCGCCGTCTGGAAGTTCAATCACATGTTGCGGTGCTGCAAAAGACTCGACCGTAAGATATCAATCGACCTGCAAATTAATTGACAAAGTGGAGGCAAGATGGCAGAGTCACACCTGCTTTGGAGGTGGCCGCATCCTCCATTTCCGCATCATCTTCATCCCTGTAAATATCCATGGAGGTCCCAGAAGTAGCAGCACTGCAAGTTCCCAAACTCACTCGGTCAAGCAAGAAAATGAGTCGACGGCTACTTAAGAAGTTCTTGCGTAAAAAGAGAAAACAAAACGCTTACCCGAAGGCGATCGGAACGTCAACCTTGATCTTAGGCAGGGTCTTCCGAGGCTTGGGAACCGCAATCTTGGGTTGCTTCGGGGCCTTCTTAGTCAGAACAGGGGAGGAAGTCCGAGTGCGCTTCAAGGTCTGCGCAACTGCCTTGCCACGGATACTCGCTGGGTCATGGGTCTGCTTGGAGCGCCTTTCAGTGCGGGGTGGGGAGTCGACCTCCTCTCCGTCGCTTGAGTCCTCTCTCTCCTCCCCATCTTCGTCACTGGATTTTTAGTTGTCACTTTCGCCTCCACTCGCCTCTCCTTCCTGGTCCTGCTCTCCGTTGGGCATCGAGTACATCTCAGTGTAAATCTGCAAGGCAAAGAATATCATAGACATCACTCGGACACACAGACAGTTGCAAATCAGAATGAAGAAACACTTGTCAGTAAAGACAGACCTTTTTAGGTTCATGGTCAGCGCCGAATGGTTGGACTCTTCTGGACCCCCTGGGGTTATCTTTGTTTCTAGCGATGCCCTGCAACCACTGCTCCACCGTTTCTTCGGTGACCTCCTCCGGGTGGATCCGACTGGTTTCTTCAATACCCGAGTACATCCACATAGGATGATCGCGGGCCTGGAGTGGCTGGACGCGTCGACTGAGAAACACCTCCAGCAAGTCCATACCAGTTACGCCGTCGCAGACTAATTGGACTACTGGTTCCATCAGCATGTTCACCTCTGTTTTCTTTGCTAGAGTTACTTTCAAAGAAGTGGGCTACTGGAATCACTCCATGGAGAAGGGAGGAAGACCGGTCGACTGGCCAGGAGTCGGTTGGTCCTTGCAGTAAAACCAGGTCGACTGCCACCATCCAACTGACTCGGGAAGAATCATAGCTCAAAAAGTACTTTTGCCTCTCGTCTGAATACCTAGAACTCCACACATCTAGATCACGTGCGTCCTCTCATCACTCGGATTAGCCTTTTTCATAGACTGAGAATGACAGGTAAAGATGTGTTCGAAGAGACCCCAGTGTGGTCGACAGCCCAGAAAACTTTCACACATGGAAACGAATGCAGCGAGGTACGTGATGGTGTTGGGGGTAAAGTGGTGAAGTTGGGCTCCAAAAAAGTTCAGAAAACCCCGGAAGAAAGGATGAGGGGGCGGAGAGAAATCACGGTCAATGTGAGTCGCGAGGAGGGCGCACTCACCCTCCTGCAGCTGCGGCTCGGTCGCGTTGCCCGGCAGCCTCCAAGATCCGTGGGCAATCAAGCCCCCTTCGGCCAGATCCTCCACATCCTCCTACTGAATCGTGGACCGAATCCAGTCGCCCTGGATCCAGCCGGGCGGCAGTCCGGACCTAGAAGAAGACCCCCCAACTCATCTTCTTGCCCTTCAGCTTCCCCGTCACCATCGCCGTCACCTTCTTGGCACGCTCGAGGGCCGCCATCTTGTCCTTCCCCATCGCCGCGGGCTGCTCACGAGTGGTGCAGTTGTGTTGAGAGCGGCGGAGGACGAGGTGAAGAAATAGAGGAAGGAGAAGGAGAATGAGATGCGCTATGTAGACGCACCAGCCACAGAGCCTTTTATTTGCCCGCTTCTGAGTGGCTGACATGCGGGCCCGAGATATCCTGTCCAATCCCGCAACAGCCGCGCGCTTGGTACGTGGCAAAAAAGGTGGCGCGGAGATTGAGGCGCCCCTGCCTAATCCGTCCCGTCTACTGCGGCACTCTCCGTCCCGTGCGCTTCCCCAAATTTCGAATCCCGTGAGATCCGGGAACAACAGCGCAACCAGTCACGCCCAAGATTTCATACCCATCCGACACTCGAAGCATACCAGGATAAGTTCAGTCGACAAATTCTGAATAGATCAAGGCGATTGAAAATAAAGTTGAAGTTCCAGTATGGTTCACCAACCCAGGTAAGATGCCTCTGAAGCATGAGAATTGGGTCGGAACCATCTTCAACCTCTTCTCCCCTTGGACCTCGATCCATTCGGGGGCTAATAACGATGACATGTACCTAGGGTAGGGTAATAGGCCTGACCTAGACGCCGTTCCCAAGGACACTACCCTAAGATCAACATCATTTAAAGTACAGCAGCATCCATCGATTGGAATCACCTCAGAGTGCAACTCACTCGACCAATAACTCCACTCGGATAACCCAATTCCATTCGACCAGTATATCACCAATCGACCGTACAAGAAACCACTATGAGTATAGAAGATCTAAAGTCACTTAGGATGGCAACGGTTAGGCGTTCACTTCGTAGCGTTAATGATCATTTATATGTGTTTATTGTTGGCGTTACCAGTAACGTCTCACCTTAATGTACATTGAACTCCTTGTAACGTGGGCTTGCTGGGGTCCTGGCGCACTCTATATAAGCCACCCCCTCCACTGAGACAAGGGTTCGCACCCCCTGTAATTTCACACATAATCCAGTCGACTGCCTGCGGGCATCGAGTCATAGGGCTTTTACTTCATTCGAGAAGGGCCTGAACTCATAAATCTTGCATGCACAACCTCATCGTAGCTAGGATCTTGCCTCCTTATACGTACCCCCCTTTCTACTGTCAGACTTAGAACCACGACAATGCCCAAGGCACCCCAAGGTAATATTCAAGGACAACCAAGAGCCTAAGCTTGGGGATGCCCCGGAAGGCATCCCCTCTTTCATCTTCGTCTATCGGTAACTTTACTTGAGGCTATATTTTTATTCACCACATGATATGTCTTATGCTTGGAGCGTCTTGTATGATATGAGTCTTTGATTTTCAGCTTGCCGCAATCATCCTTGCTGTACACACCTTTTGAGAGGGACACGCATGAATCGTGATTTATTAGAATACTCTATGTGCTTCACTTATATCTTTTGAGCTAGGCAATTTTGTTCTAGTGCTTCACTTATATATTTTTAGAGCACGGCGGTAGCTTTATTTTGTAGAAATTAGTGAAGTCTCATGCTTCACTTATATTGTTTTGAGAGTCTCTAAACAACATCGTAATTTGCTTTGGTTATAAATTTAGTCCTAATATGATAGACATCCAAGAGGGGTATAATAAAAACTTTCATATAAAGTGCATTGAATAATATGAGAAGTTTCATTCTTTATGATTGTTTTAAGATATAAAGATGGTGATATTAGAGTCATGCTAGTGAGTAATTGTGGATTATAGAAATACTTGTGTTAAAGTTTGTGATTCCCGTAGCATGCACGTATGGTGAACCGTTATGTGATGAAGTCAGAGCATGATTTATTTATTGATTGTCTTCCTTATGAGTGGCGGTCGGGGACGAGCGCTGGTCTTTTCCTACCAATCTATTCCCCTAGGACCATCCACGTAGTACTTCGTTTTGATAACTAATAGATTTTTGCAATAAGTATGTGAGTTCTTTATGACTAATGTTGCGTCCATGGATTATACACACTCTCACCCTTCCACCATTGCTAGCCTCTCTAGTACCGCGCAACTTTTGCTGGTACCATACACCCACCATATACCTTCCTCAAAACAGCCACCATACCTACCTATTATGGCATTTCCATAGCCATTCCGAGATATATTGCCATGCAACTTTCCACCGTTCCGTTGATTATGACACGCTTCATCATTTTCATATTGCTTTGCATGATCATGTAGTTGACATCGTATATGTGGCAAAGCCACCGTTCATAATTCTTTCATAAATGTCACTCTTGATTCATTGCACATCCCGGAGGCATTCATATAGAGTCATATTTTGTTCTAAGTATCGAATTGTAATTCTTGAGTTGTAAGTAAATAAAAGTGTGATGATCTTCATTATTAGAGCATTGTCCCATGTGAAGAAAGGATGATGGAGACTATGATTCCCCCACAAGCCAGGATGATACTACGGGAGAAAAAAGAGGCCAAAAAAAGAGAGAAGGCCCAAAATAAAAAAATGAGAGAAAATTCCAAATCAAACGTAGCATTCCCCAGCTTGTAGCTTTGCATATCATTAGCATCATGGATATTCAAGGAATTCATACTAACAACATTGCAGTCATGCTCATCATAGAAGTATTTGGTGCCAAGCATTTTATTAACTTCCTCTTGTAGCACTTGAGCACAATTTTCCTTTCCATCATTTTCACGAAGGATATTAAAAAGATGAAGCATATGAGGCAACCTCAATTCCATTTTTTGTACTATTCTTTTATAAACTAAACAGGTGATAAAACAAGAAACTAAAAGATTCAATTGCAAGATCTAAAGATATACCTTCAAGCACTCACCTCCCCGGCAACGGCGCCAGAAAAGAGCTTGATGTCTACTATGCAACCTTCTTCTTGTAGACTCGTGTGGGGCCGCCAAGCGCAGAGTTTTGTAGGATAGTAGAAAATTTCCCTCAAGTGGATAACCTGAGGTTTATCAATCTGTGGGAGGCGTAGTATGAAGATGGTCTCTCTCAAACAACCCTACAACCAAATAACAAAGAGTCTCTTGTGTCCCCAACACACCCAATACAATGGTAAGTTGTATAGGTGCACTAGCCCGGCGAAGAGATGGTGATACAAGTGTAATATGGATAGTATATATAGGTTTTGGTAATTTGAAATATAAAAACAGCAAGGTAGTAAGTGGTAAACTAAGAAAAAACGTTATTGCAATGCTTGAAAACAAGGCCTAGGATTCATACTTACACTAGTGCAAGTTCTCTCAACAATGATAACATAATTAATTAGATCATATGGAAATCCCTCAACGTGCGACAAAAGTCACTCCAAAGTTCCTATCGCGGAGAACAAAAGATGAAATTGCTTGTAGGGTACGAAACCACCTCAAAGTTATTCTTTCCGATTAATCCAGTGAGCTATTCCTACAAGTGTCACAAACAGCCCTAGAGTTCGTAGTAAAATAACACCATATGATACACATCAATCAACCCTAATGTCACCTAGATACTCCAATGTCACCACAAGTATCCGTGGGTCAATTATATGAAATGCATCAAACAAATTCAGAATCATAATATTCAATCCAACACAAAGAACCTCAAAGAGTGCCCCAAGATTCCTACCGGAGAAACAAGGACAAAAACGTGCATCAACCCCTATGCATAGATTACCCCAATGTCACCTCGGGAATCCGCGAGTTGAGTGCCAAATCATACATCAAGTGAATCAATAGAACATCCCATTGTCACCACGGGTATCCCATGCAAGACATACATCAAGTGTTCTCAAATCCATAATAGTATTCAATCCGATAATAGTGAAACCTCAAAGGTAAAACTCAATTCATCACAAGAAGGTAGAGGGGGAGAAACACAATATGATTCAACTATAGTAACCAAGCTCGCGGTACATCAAGATCGTGTCAAATCAAGAACACAAGAGAGAGAGAGAGGGAGAGAGAGAGAGATCAAACACATAGCTAAGGGTACATACCCTCAGCCCGGAGGGTGAACTACTCCCTCCTCATCATGGAGACCGCTGGGGTGATGAAGATGGCCGCCGGTGATGGTTTCCCCCTCTGGTAGGGTGCCAGAACTGGCTCCGATTGGTTTTTCGTGGCTATAGAGGCTTGCGGCGGCAGAACTCCGAATCTAGTTTTTTTTCTGCGGGTTTCTAGATTTATAGGAATTTTTGGCGTTCGTTTCACGTCAGGGGGGTCCACGAGTCAGCGACAAGGCAGGGGGCGTGCCCCCACCCTTGTGGTTGCCTCGGGACTCCTCTCCGATATCTTTTGGTTCCAATATTTTTTATATTTTCCAAAAATATTCTCCATAAATTTTCAGCTCGTTCCGAGAACTTTTATTTCTGCACACAAAAATGACACCACGGTAGTTCTGCTGGAAACATCGTCAGTCCGGGTTAGCTCTAATCAAATCATACCAAAATCATATAGAATTTATGTAAATATGCCTTGAATACTTCATAAATTATAGATACGTTGGAGACGTATCAGTATCCCCAAGCTTAATTCCTGCTCGTCCTCGAATATGTAAATGATAAAATAAATAATTTATGAACTGTGAATGCGAGCAAGTGCACAAGTTTGATTCACTCATAATTTCAATCACTTTTTCTAGCATCATTATATATCATAACAATATCTTATATTAAAAAGCTTCTCGTCATCAAGTAACAAGCTATTCACATGTTAAAGCATAGACCATAAACTTTCTTGAAAACTAACAAACTATGTTCTCAGTCATCAAACAATTGCAATTCATCTTATTTTCAGGAAGGGTCTATGCAAGAGCTTTGATTCAGCAAATCCCACATACTCAACTATCATATAGTCTTCCGTGATTGCTACCACTCAAAGCATATTTTTAGAACAAATAGCATCCATTGAACATAGAGAAAGATAGGGGCTTAATGTTTCGTCTCCCAACTTATCATATAGATAGTTGTCAACAATAATAATTCATGATGAAATATATTTGAATGGCCATATATGCTTAGATATTTCCCCATCACATGTTGCTTGCCAACTAAAGATTAGGTTGAAATGAGAAGGAATACTACTTACTCTTGCATAAAAGTAAAAGATATGCCGTTCGCGGAGGGAAGCAGGGATTTGCAGAGGTGCCAGAGCTCGAAGCTTTTAAAACAAATTTGAAAATAATTTGAGTGGTATGCTTTCATTGTCAGCATAACAACCAAGAGTTCTCACTATCTTCCATGCTAGACACATTATAGGCGGTTCCGAAACAGAATGGTAAAGTTTTTACTCCCCCACCACCAACAAGCACATTCCATGGATGGTCCGAAACAACGGGTACCGTCCAACTATCAACAATCCTGGTTATATTTTGATTTGATTTGAGCATGGAACTGGGCATCCCGGTCACCAGCCATTTTCTCGTGAATGATGAGTGGAGTCCACTCATCGTGAGAATAACCCACCTAGTATAGAAGATACCAACAGCCCCTAGTTGCTACATGAGCGTTTCAGACATACAAAACAAATTATTATTTGAAGGTTTGGACTTTGGCACATGCAAATTTACTTGAAACGGCAGATAAATACCGCATATAGGTAGATATGGTGGACACTCATGGAAGAAACTTGGTTCAAGGATTTTGGATGTACAAGTAGTATTCCCGCTTAGTACAGAACTTTTGGCCAGTAAAATATTCTAAAAAGCAAGCACCACATGTTGGAGGATCCATAACAATATAACTTCTATACAAATATACCCAAGCATAACTCATTATGTTGTCTTCCTTGTCCAACTTCAACTAATTTGTTCAAGTTTGAAAATAATTAATGGGGCTCATAATCATATAAGATGTCCAAGATAGTATATTTATATGTGAAATCTCTCTTCCTTCAATAATCTTTCATGAATTGTTCAAGTGACCAATACTATGTTTGCTAAATTTCAATAGATTTACCACCTCTACTTCTTATATGTGTAGTCATTACTCCCCATGGTATAAGCATATGAAACATATATAAGTTCAGATTTATGATATTCAATTCATTCAACCATTTACTCATGGGATATAAGTGAAGCACGAGAGTAAATGACAAACTACTCCAAAAAGATATAAGTGAAGATCGATGAGTAGTCAAATAATTATGTAGCTATGTGAAGACTCTCTCTCATTTAAAAATTTCAAATCTTAATATTTTATTCAAACAGCAAGTAAAACAAAATAAAATGACATTTCAAGAATAGGACATATCATGTGAAGAAGCAAAAACTTAGGTTCAACCAAAACTGACCGACCATTATTGAAGAACATGGGTGGGATGCCAACCGGGGCATCCCCAAGCTTAGCTGCTTGAGACTTCTTGAAATATTAATTAGGGATGACTTGGGAATCCCCAAGCTTGAGCTTTTGTGTCTCCTTATGTAACGCTCCGGATACAACTTTCCATATTTGTAACTCTGACTCATGGCATTTCCGTAGAAGCGATTTGAGATTCCCCTTCGTGGTTGAGTTTTTGTCTTTCGTTTTGCATTTTGTTCATGTCATGCATTTCATATCATGTCATCATGTGCATCACATTTGCATTCGTGTTCGTCTCATGCATCCGAGCATTTTCCCCGTTGTCCGTTTCGCAATCCGACTATCCCACATGCACTGGCGCCCCTCTTGTCTCTTTTTGTGAGCTGGTGTTAAAGGTTCTCGGAATGGACCGAGATTTGCCAAGTGGCCTTGGTACACCACCGGTAGACCGCCTGTCAAATTTCGTTTCATTTGGAGGCCGTTTGATGCTCCAACAGTTAACCGGGTAACCGCAAAAGCCTATTTTGTGTTGCAGCCCAACACCCCTCCAAAACCGCCCAATAACCCATCTAAACCTTCTCCATGTCCTCCGTCGTCGGATCACGATCATGTGGGCGAAAACTGCACCTCATTTGGGCATTCCTAGCTCCTTCTACCTATATAAACACCTCCCCCTCCGAAATTTCGGGTCCAAACCCTAGATCTCACCTCCACCACGCCACCGGACATGTCCGTCCGCCATCGGACGCGTCCACCGCTGCTGCCACGTCGCTCCGACCAATGAGACGCCTCCACTTCACCTCCGCCGCCTCCCACATCCAATATGGTGCCGCCACCTGTCGCCGCCGCCTCCCACCACCGCGTGGCCCGCCGAGACCATCCGGGGCCTGCGCGAACCTGACCGTGTCCGTCGCCACGCCCCGTGAGCCCGAGCGCTCCGCCGCCGCCGCTCGAGCTCCCGCCGGCCACCCGTGCCTCACCGGAGACCGTCTACCTCGCCGGCTTCTCATCCCCGCCGCCTCGCACCTCCAGCGCCGTCGTTGGCCTCCGCCTGCTGGACCCCGCGGGCAACCCGCGCCGCCAGCAACTCCTTCCGCGCCCGAGCGCCAGTGTCATCACCGCTCAACCTCAGGCAGCCACACCGGTGAGCCCTGCGACTAGCCACCGCCGCCGTCTGAAGCTTCCCCGCCGACCACCGTCTCCGTGCCACCCTATGGAGCTCTGCCGTCGACCCTGTCTCCAGATCCGGCCCCAGCGATCGGATCCGCCCTGCGCCTCGATCCCCAGTCTTCTTCATCACCGGCGCCGCCGTCCTGTCGTCCGCCACCATCGGCCTCCGCTCACCACGTCGGGCAGAGGGGCCTGACCTCACGCATGGGTCGGTGCCTCAGCCATGTGGGCCGCACCCCGAGCCGTCCCAGCTCCCGGACCTCTCCTCGTCCCAGCCTAACCGGCCTCCAAGGCCCGCCTGCCTCCTCCTCCTTCCTGGGGTGAGCCCACCGTTGATGCCCTTATCTCTCACCCCGTGCGGCATTTACTATTCTACGCTCACCTGTTTTTTTCCTGCTAAGTCCCGAAATGCTCATATCATGTGCCTCACTTCATCATGTCACATCTTGGTGCTCGTAGCTCCGAATCATGCATATGGTATGTCGAATTGTTCGTACCGTTGAGATCTTCATGCCAGTAGCATTTCCATGCATGTTACTGTACATTATGATGCCTTTTTGATTGAAGCAAGAGTGCTATAAAATGTTGGCTGCTGGTGATTACCAGATCACGAGGTTTTGTCATTTTTGTTGCATTTGATGTGTGCATCGTATGAGTATGAGGTCTACATGTGTTTTGAACTACATCATGCCATCTTTACATGGGTGCTTCTCTTGTATTTTTGTGATCTATGTGATGACTAGCACAAGCATGCAAACTAGGCTCGTGATGTTGCTGTTTTCATGGACTTATGATTTTGCCAAGTCTTTTCCTGGTGTTATTTTGATGCCATGTAAACTTGATCCTACAGTGAGATCCATGCTTGTTTTGAGATACTTCAGTAAGGATGTTTTGAACACGTTGTTATGCTATATCCATCCATGCCCCTGTTTGCAATTATGGAGTTGTCTAGCATGTATTTTGCTTGCTCTACTTTTGCTATAAAATGTTCCTGGTAGAATATCAACATGTTAATCAATATTGCCATGGTTGTTGCTAGTGATCCATGCATCCTATGTACTTGATCTTGCCTTGGTTAGCTTCATGAACATGTCATCTCGCTATTGGTATGATTATTTTGTCATGCAATGCTTTGTGTTGAGTGGCATGAGCTCGCAAAGTTGCTATCATAAATCTATTTATGACATGCTCTATTTTTCTGCTAAGTCTGAAACTGTTAAAAGAACTTGCTATGTTTTCATGGGTGCCATCATATCTTATGTGCCTTTTTCGCTCATGATAAGTAAGGGAGTTTTGTTCTATGCATTTAATAGAATCATGCCATGCCTTTTTTGCTATGATATATTCATTTAGCATGTTGTTTTCTTGCTCTAAACAGTGCTTCCTGATGTTGTTTTGACATGTTAGTATTTTCACTAAGTCTGTGAAGCTGATATCTTTTGCACTTTTGCCATGCTTGTTTGAACCTATTCTATTGTGATTTGGCCATAGCTCAGTGTTCATGTTTTGTCAAGCATCTCATGTACATCACTGCCATATGCTTTGTTGTTATGTTGGAGTGCAGTAGCTTAGTTTCTTGTTGCATTCTAAGTGCCATCATCCTGTTAATCACAGATTAGCATCTTTCTTGTATTGCTTGCTATTTGCAAACCGTGCATCCGTTTCCGGTGATCTTTATATCGATTTCAACCAAAATCGCCTTATGTTTCAAGAGGCATACTTGGTTTGCCAAGTTGATGCCTTGATCATTCTTTCCCTTCGGTAGCTCGCATATGCATTGCCATGTGTTGCATCATGTTGCTTGTGCATTGCAGCGTGATTGATTGTTGGTCCTTTGCTTGTGTTCTTGCTTTGGGTAGAGCCGGGAGACGAGTACGTGACGAGGAACCTGTTGAGTACACTTTCGAGGATCAAGCTTTCGTCAACTCTGAGTACATTGCAGGCAAGAAGACCATACCCTCGAAATCACTTCTATCTTTGCTTGCTAGTTGTTCGCTCTATCGCTATGTTGCACTAACTACCACTTGTTATATCATGCCTCCCATATTGCCATGTCAAGCCTCTAACCCACCTTTCCTAGCAAACCGTTGTTTGGCTATGTTACCGCTTTTGCTCAGCCCCTCTTATAGCGTTGCTAGTTGCAGGTGAAGTTGAAGTTTGTTCCATGTTGGAACATGGTTTTGTTGGGATATGACAATATTTATTATTTTAATTAATGCATCAATATACTTGGTAAAGGGTGGAAGGCTCGGCCTTACGCCTGGTGTTTTGTTCCACTCTTGCCGCCCTAGTTTCCATCATACCAGTGTTATGTTCCTTGATTTTGTGTTCCTTACGCGGTTGGGTGTTATGGGAACCCCTTGACAGTTCGCTTTGAATAAAACTCCTCCAGCAAGGCCCAATCTTGGTTTTACCATTTGCCTCACCACCACCTACTTTTCCCTTGGGAGTCACGCTCCCGAGGGTCATCTTTATTTTAACCCCCCCAGTCCAGTGCTTCTCTAAGTGTTGGTCCGAACCGAGCCGCCTGTGGGGCCACCTCGGGGAAACTCGAGGTCTGGTTTTACTCGTAGCTTGTCTGATCCAGTGTTGCCCTGAGAACGAGATCTGTGCGACTCCTATCGAGATTGTCGGCACATCGGGTGGATTTGCTGGTCTTGTTTTACCATTGTCGAAATGTCTTGTAACCGGGATTCTGAGACTGATCGGGTCTTCTCGGGAGAAGGAATATCCTTCGTTGACCATGAGAGCTTATGATGGGCTAAGTTGGGACACCCCTGCAGGGTTTAAACTTTCGAAAGTCGTGCCCGTGGTTATGTGGCAGATGGGAATTTGTTAATATCCGGTTGTAGAGAACTTGAGACTTAACTTAATTAAAATGAATCAACCGCGTGTGTAGCCGTGATGGTCTCTTTTCGGTGGTGTCCGGGAAGTGAACATGGTTCTTGTGTTATGCTTGAACGTAAGTAGTTTCAGGATCACTTCTTGATCACTTCTAGCTTCACGACCATTGCGTTGCTTCTATTCTCGCTCTTATTTGCGTATGTTAGCCACCATATTTGCTTAGTGCTTGCTGCAGCTCCACCTCATTACCCTATCCTACCCATAAGCTTAAATAGTCTTGATCTTGCGGGTGTGAGATTACTGAGTCCTCGTGACTCACGGATACTTCCGAACAGTTGCAGGTGCCGATGATGCCAGTGCAGGTGACGCAACCGAGCTCAAGTGGGAGCTCGATGAAGATCTTGATCGTTGTTTTTGTGTCTTTTTCGGTCGATCAGTAGTGGAGACTAGTTGGGACGATCGGGGATCTAGCATTTGGGGTTGTCTTCTTTTATTTTGGTTCCATAGTCGGACCTTGATTGTATTTTGGATGATGTATGGATTATTTATGTATTGTGTGAAGTGGCAATTGTAAGCCGACTCTTTATCCCTTTCTTATTCAGCACATGGGATTGTGTGAAGATTACCCCTCTTGCGGAAAACCTACCATGCGGCTATGCCTCTAAGCCGTGCCTCGACACGTGGGAGATATAGCCGCATTGTGGGTGTTACACCTTAATTCCTTTTATATCACGGTTTCCCTAATTCTTAAAAACTTCATCCACACAAAACTCAATAAGAACTCGTGAGATAAGTTAGTATAAATCAATGCAAAACCTTATCATTGTCTACTGTAGAAAATCACTAAAATTATTAATTAACATTGCATACTAAATACCTCTGCATATTTAATACTCCTATTCTCAAATAAAGTCATTAAACAAGCAAACATATGCAAACAATGCAAACATAACAGCAATCTGTCTAAACAGGATAGTCTGTAAAGAATGCATGAGGAATCATACTTCTTTAACTCCAAAATCCTGAAACATTACCACAATGTAGATAATTTGTTGTCACTCATTGTGTAAAAATTTCAAGATTTTATCGTGTTCTGACTATTCATCAATATTCAAAACACAACAACAAACTTTCTGTTTTTAAATAGCAACATATAGACTTGCAAAATAAGCATGGTAAAGGATATACTTGACCTTTTTATTGAACTAAAAGATGAAAAACATTACCCTAAATATTAGCAAGCAAATACAAATAAAAGAAAATGACGCTCCAAGCAAAACTCATATCATGTGACGAATAAAAATATAGCTCCATGTAAGGTTACTGATAATGTTGAAGACGAAAGAGGGAATGCCTTCCGGGGCATCCCCAAGCTTAGTTGCCTAGATATTCCTTGAATATTTCCTTGGGGTGCCTTGGGCATCCCCAATCTTAGTGTATTTCCACTCCTTATTCTCCTCATATCGATATCTCACCCAAAACTTGAAAACTTCACAACACAAAACTCAACAGAAAACTCGTAAGCTCCTTTAGTATAATAAAGCAAATCACCACTTAGGTACTGTTGCAAACTCATTCTAAATTTATATTGGTATTACATCTACTGTATTCCAACTTCTCTATGGTTCATACCCTCCGATACTACCCATAGATTCATCAAAATAAGCAAACAACACAATGAAAACAGAATCTGTCGAAAATAGAACAGTCTGTAGTAATCCAGAAGCTTTGTATACTTCTGTAACTCGAAAAATTCTGAAAAATTAGGACAACCTGGGGAATTTGTATATCAATCTTGTGCAAGAAGAATCAGTATTTTATCATGCTTTTGTAATAAATGAAAATTATTTTACTGGGCACAAAATTTTCTGTTTTTTAGCAAGATCAAATCAACTATCACCATAGACCATCCCAAAGGTCTTACATGGCACTTTATTGAAACAAAAGCTATAAAACATGATTAATGCAGTAGACTAATCATGTGAACAAACGTAAAAATATTGGGTTGTCTCCCAACAAATGCTTTTCTTTAATGCCTTTTTAGCTAGGCATGATGATTTCAATGATGCTCACATAGAAGATAAGAATTGAAACATAGTGGGAGCATCATGAAGCATATGACTAGCACATTTAAGTATAACCCACTTCCTATGCATAGGTATTTTGTGAGAAAACAATTTATGGGAGCAAGAATCAACTAGCATAGGAAGGCAAAACAAGCATAACTTCAAGATTGTCAACACATGAAGAAGAAACATGATATTATTGCAATATGTAAAAGCAAAAGTTCCTCTCTTATAATAATTTTCAGTGGCATTATCAATGAATTCAACAATATAGCTATCACACGAAGCATTATTTTCATTATCTACAAGAATAGAAATTTTACTACTCTCCACACAAGCAAAATTCTTCTCATTCAGAATAGTGGGTGAAAATGCAATAAAATAACTATCATGGGAGGCATAATCCAATTGAAAATTAAAATCATGATGACAAGTTTCATGGTTAACATTACTATTTATAGCATACATGTCATCACAATAATCATCATAGATAGGCGGCATGCTTTCATCATAATAAATTTGCTCTTCAAAACTTGGGAGACTAAAAATATCATCTTCATAAAGCATATCATCCCCAAGCTTGTAGCTTCACATATCATTACCATCATGGATATTCAAGGAATTCATCCTAACAACATTGCAATCATGCTCATGATACAAGGATTTAGTGCCAAACATTTTATTGACTTCCTCTTCTAGCACTTGAGCACAATTTTCCTCTCCATCATTTTCACGAAAGATATTAAAAAGATGAAGCATATGAGGCAGCCTCAATTCCATTTTTTGTTGCTTTCCTTTGTAGACTAAACTAGTGATGAAACAAGAAACTAAAAGATTCGATTGCAAGATCACTCACCTCCCCGGCAACAGTGCCAGAAAAGAGCTGGATGTCTACTATGCAACCTTCTTCTTGTAGACTCGTGTTGGGCCTCCAAGCGCAGAGTTTTGTCAGACAGTAGAAAATTTCCCTCAAGTGGATGACCTAAGGTTTATCAATTCATGGGAGGTGTAGGACGAAGATGGTCTCTCTCAAACAACCCTGCAACCAAATAACGAAGAGTCTCTTCTGTCCCCAACACACCCAATACAATGGTAAATTGTATAGGTGCACTAGTTCGGCGAAGAGATGTTGATACAAGTGTAATATGGATAGTAGATATAGGTTTTTGTAATATGAAAAATATAAAAACAACAAGGTAGTAAGTGGTAAAAGTGAGCAAAAACGGTATTGCAATGCTTGAAAACAAGGCCTAGGGTTCATACTTACACTAGTGCAAGTTCTCTCAACAATGATAACATAACTAGATCATATGACAATCCCTCAATGTGTGACAAAACTCAATCCAAAGTTCCTATCACGGAGAATATAAGTTGAAATTGCTTGTGGGGTACGAAACCACCTCAAAGTTATTCTTTCTAGTCAATCCATTGAGCTATTCCTATAAGTGTCACAAATAGCCCTAGAGTTCTTAGTAAAATAACACCATATGTTACACATCAATCAACCCTAATGTCGCCTAGATACTCCAATGTCACCACAAGTATCTGTGGGTCAGTTATATGATATGCATTAAACAACTTCATAATCATAATATTCAATCCAACACAAAGAACCTCAAAGAGTTCCCCAAGATTCCTACCGGAGAAACAAGGACGAAAACGTGCATCAACCCATATGCATAGATTACCCCAATATCACCTCGGGAATCTGCAAGTTGAGTGCTAAAACATACATCAAGTGAATCAATAGGACACCCCATTGTCACCACGGGTATCCCACACAAGACATGCATCAAGTGTTCTCAAATCCTTAATAGTATTCAATCCGATAATAGTGAAACCTCAAAGGTAAAACTCGATTCATCACAAGAAGGTAGAGGGGGAGAAACACTATATGATTCAACTATAGTAACAAAGCTCGCGATACATCAAGAACATGCCAAATCAAGAACACGAGGGAGAGAGAGATCAAACACATAGATAATGGTACATACCCTCAACCCCGAGGGTGAACTACTCCCTCCTCGTCATGGAGACCACCGGGATGATGAAGATGGCCACCGGTGATGGTTTCCCCCTTTGGCAGGGTGCCGGAACGAGCTCCCAAATGGTTTTTCGTGGCCACATAAGCTTGCGGCGGTGGAACTCCCGATCTAGGTTTCTTTCTGGGGGTTTCTGGATTTATAGGAATTTTTGGCGTCGGTTTCATGTTAGGGGGGGGTCCACGAGTCAGTGACAAGGTAGGGGGCGCGCCCCCCACCCTTGTGGTTGCCTCGGCGCTCCTCTCCGATATCTTTTCCTTCCAATATTTTTAATATTTTCCAAAAATATTCTCAGCAAATTTTCAACTTGTTCTGAGAACTTTTATTTCTGCACAAAAAAAGAAACCACGGTAGTTCTGTTGAAAACAGCGTCAGTCCGGGTTAGTTCTAATCAAATCATACCAAAATCATATAGAATTGTTGTAAACATGACATGAATACTTCATAAATTATAGATACGTTGGAGATGTATCACGGCAAAATCGCCGCGTCAAAGCGAAGGCCGCAAAGGAGGAGAGGCTCAAGAAGCAAAAGGTCGACAGAGGGCGTGCTGGTGGCGGTGGGCGTACTAATAGTGTCACCCACCGTACAGATGTCGCTGTTACCTCTCCAACATATCTATAATTTATAAAGTATTCATGCCAATATATTATCATTCTTGGATGTTTTACAATAATTTTATAGCAACTTTATATCATTTTTTGGGACTAACCTATTGACCCAGTGCCCAGTGCTAGTTGTTGTTTTTCGCTTGTTTTTTACATCGCAGAAAATTAATATTAAACGGAGTCCAAACACCGCGAAACTTTTTGTGGATTTTTTATGGACCGGAAGGAACCCAATGGGCCAGAGCTGCACCTGGGGGTGCCCCGAGGGGGGCACAACCCACCAGGGCGCGCCAGGGCCCCCTGGCGTGCCCACCTCGGTGGCCTCCCGTACCCCTTCTTTGCACTATAAATTCCCAAATATTCCTAAACCCTTCGAGGTTAACCTAGATCAGAAGTTCCGCCACTGCATGGCTCCGTAGCCACCAAAAACCAATCTAGACCCATTCCGGCACGCCGCCGGAGGGGGGAATCATCTCCAGTGGCCATCTTCATCATCTCGGTGGCCACCACGACGGGGAGGGAGTAGTCCACCCTCGGGTCTGAGGGTTTGTACCAGTAGCTATGTGTTTTATCTCTCTCTCCCTCTCTCTATCTCTCGTGATCTATATCATGGGCTTTGTTAGCATAGATGGATCATATGGTGTTTTCCCCTCTCTATCTTGTTGTGATGAATTGTGTTTTTCCCTTTGAGATTTCGTTGTTATCGGATTGAATACGTTTATGGATTTGAGAACACTTGATATATGTCTTGCAATTTAATACTCGTGGTGACAATGGGGTATCGTATTGATTCACTCAACTTGCGGATTCCCGCGGTGACATTGGGGTTATATATGCATAGGGTTGATGCACGTTCTTGTCCTTGTTTCTTCGCTAGAAATCTTGGGGCACTCTTGTAGTTCTTTGTGTGGATTAACTATTATGAATATGAATATGCTTTGGTATTATTCTAGTAAGAACTCTAGGATAGATCGAACGGAAAAAATAGCTTTGCATTATTTTAGTACGAACTCTTGAATAGATCGAACGGAAAGAATAGCTTTGAGGTGGTTTAGTACCCTACAAACAATTCCTATCTTTTGTTCTCCGCTAATAGGAACTCGGGAGTGATTCTTCATTACACTTTGAGGGATAATCATATGATCCAACTATGTTAGTATGGTTGAGAGATTGCACTAGCGAAACTATGGACCCTAGGCCTTGTTTTTAAACATTGAAATACCGTTTTTGTGCCCGTTTACTATTTGCTACCTTGCTGTTTTTATTTATTCAGATTATACAAATATATTTCGACCCTCCATATTACACTTTTATCACCATATCTTTGCCGAACTGGTGCACCTATACAATTTGCCACTGTATTGGGTGTGTTGGGGACACAAGAGATTTCTTGTATTTGGTTGCAGGGTCGTTTGAGAGAGACCATCCTCATCCTGCACCTTGATACATCTCCAATGTATCTATAATTTATGAAGTATTCATGCTATTATATTATCAACCTTGGATGTTTTGTATGCATTTATATGCTATTTTATATGATTTTTGGGACTAACCTATTAATCTAGTGCCCAGTGCCAGCGCCAGTTTCTGTTTTTTTCCTTGTTTTTGAGTTCAACAGAAAAGGAATATCAAACGGACTCCAATTGATGTGCAAATTTTTGATGATTTTTTATGGACCAAAAGAAGACCCCGGAGTAAAAGAGTTGGGCCAGGAGAGTCCCGGGGCGTCCACGAGGGTGGGCCCCCCAAGCGCGTGGGTCTGCCTCGTGGACACCTCGGGCACCTCCTTGACGTGAGACCGACGCCAAAAAGTCCTATAAATACAGAAACCTCGGAAAATTAACCTAGATCGGGAGTTCTGCCGCCAGAAGCCTCCGTAGCCACCGAAAACCAATCTAGGCCCTCTCTGGCACCCTGCCGGAGGGGGCCATCATCGCCGGAGGGCATGGAGGATCTCGGAGGGGCCATTATCGTCATGAAGCCCAAGGACCAGAGGGAGAACCTCTCCCCATCCAGGGGGGAGGCCATGGAGGAGGAAACACAAGGGGGATAACCTCTCCTCCCTCTTGGTGGCACCGGAGTGCCATCGGGAGGGGAATCATCGCTGCGGTGATCATCTTTATCAACGTCACCATCATCATCACCATCCTCATATCTTTTATGCGGTTCACTCTCCCGCACCCCACTGTAATCCTTACTTGAACATGGTGCTTTATGCCACATATTATGATCCAATGATGTGTTGCCATCCTATGATGTTCTGAGTAGATATCCCTTGTCTTTGGGTTGATTGATGATCTAGATTGGTATGAGTTGTATGTTTTACTTTGGTGTTGTCCTATGGTGCCCTCCGTGTCGCGCAAGCATGTGGGATTCCTGCTGTAGGGTGTTGCAATACGTTTATGATTTGCTTATAGTGGGTTGCATGAGTGACTGAAACACAAACCCGAGTAAGGGGGTTGTTTCATATGGGATAAAGAGGACTTGATGCTTTAATGCTATGGTTGGGTTTTACCTTAATGATCTTTAGTAGTTGCGGATGCTTGCTAGAGTTCCAATCATAAGTGCATATGATCCAATAAGAGAAAGTATATTAGCTTATGCCTCTCCCTCATATGAAACTGCAATAGTGATTACCGGTTTTGTTAACAATTGCCTAGGACAATTCCGCACACCGATCCACCATTATTCCACACTCGCTATTTATAATATATAGTAATATATTCTAACTTTACGATAACAGCACCTACTTTTATATTTTATCTCTCCGATATCATACAAAGTTATCCACTTCATACCTACAACATAGTTTTATTTCTCGTTTGCTAGTTGGAAGCAAACGTTCGGTGTACGTAGGGTCGTATCAGTGGCAGATAGGGCTTGAGAGAATATTGACCTTACCTTTAGCTCCTTGTGGGTTCGACACTCCATACTTATCACTTCCACCTTTGGCAATTGTTACGATGATCCCCTGCACTTGGGGATTATCAAGCTCTTTTCTAGCGCCGTTGCGGGGAGCAATAGCATGGGGTTAATATTCTCGTGTGTGCTTGTTTTCTTTCTTCACTAAGTAGATTTTGTTTTTACTTTTTGTTTCTGTTTAGTTGTGGGTGAAACATACATTTTTTTAAAGAATGAAAATACAAAGAAAAAAATTACTTGCCTCTCATGCCTAAAAAGTTTTTCAAAAAGAGAAGTGATTGGAAGTTATGCATTGAAGAAGTGAGGGTCGACCTTGAGCACTCGTGTTCATGCTCACGGAAACAATGTAGAATTTTTCATGGTAGTTTCTCTGTAAATAATTATCCCCTTACATATATCCATTGTATTATAAAAATAATGTGCCAAGCTTTGGTTTTAGGATGATTAGATTGCTTGTTTACTATGTGCAGAACAAAAACAGAAACTTTGGCTGTAGCGCGTGATTTTACATTTTTTACTGGAAGGTCAAATGGGTCTGAAACTTTTTTAAAATTACTTATGTATAAAATTTTCAAATTGTTAAATTTATTTCATAATTTTTTGAGTTACAGAAGTTTGCTAAACCTCCAGATTACTACAGACTGTCCTGTTTTAGACAGATTCTGTTTTTCATGTGTTGTTTGCTTATTTTGATGCATCTATGGCTAGTATCGGAGGGTATGAACCATATAGAAGTTGGAATACAGTAGATATAGTTCTAATATGAAATTGGAATGAGTTTTAAACAGTACCTAAAGGTAGTGGTTTGCTTTATTATACTAACGGATCTCACAAAGTTTTTGTTAAAGTTTTGTGTGGATGAAGTGTTCGAAGATCGAGGAGCTATCAATATGAGAAGAATAAAGAGAGGCAAGAGTTCAAGCTTGGGGATGCCCAAATCACCCCAAGTAAATATTTCAGAGGATACTCAAGCATCTAAGCTTGGGGATGCCCTGGTTGGCATCCCATCTTTCTTCTTCAACAAATATCGGTATACCTCGGTTTTTGTTTTGTTCACATGATTTGTGTCATTTGTGTTTTTATTTTTCTTTAAGAACCATGCTAGTATGAGAATGTCCCTTCATCAATTTGTAGAATACTTCATGTGCTTCAATTATATCTTTTAAGTATGATCTTATAGAATTGCTCTGTGAGCTTCACTTAAATCTTTTGAGTATAGTTTTATAGAATGCTTCGTGTGCTTCACTTATACATTTTGAGCTTGGATATTGGTTAGTTTATATTAATTGTAGAATGCTCCATGAACTTCACTTATATCTTTTGGAGTATGAATAATACTATCATCTAAACCGGGTTTGGAAGAGTGTCAACTTTAGGAACTAGTGATCCCGCTATTCCGAATGAGAAGAATTTTGCTTATGTGGAGAGTAGAAAAATTTCTATGCTTGTAGATCATGAAAATAATGCTTTATGTGATGGTTATGCTGTTGAATTCATTCATGATGCTACTGAAAATTATTATGAGGGACGAATATATGCTTGTAGGAGTAATAATATCAAGTTTCCTCTCTACGTGCTTAAAGTTTTGAAGTTATACTTGTTTTGCCTTCCTATGCTAGTTGATCCTTGTTACTATAAATCATGTGCTCACAAAATCCATAGGCATAGTAAGTGGGTTAGGTTTAAATATGCTAGTCATATTCTTCATGATGCGCTCTTTATGTTTCAATTCTTATCTTTTATGTGAGCATCATTGAAATCATCATGCCTAGCTAAAAGGCATTAAAGAAAAGCGCTTGTTGGGAGACAACCCAATATTTACCCTTAATGTTTTTGTGTGTTTACATGATTAAGCTACGGTAGTAACCATGTTTTATAGCTTTTGTTTCAATAAAGTGCCAAGTAAGACCTTTGGGAAGACTTGGGTGAAAGTTAATGTGATCTTGCTGTAAAAAACAGAAACTTTGTGCTCACGAGTTTAGCTGCCATTTTTTACAGAAGAGTGATTTAGTGCTGATTCTTTTGGAATAAGATTAATAGACAAATTCCTCACGTCCACCAATTTATTTAATAATTTTTTGAGTAGCAGAAGTATGGTTAGTGTTCAGATCATTACAGACTGTTCTGTTTCTGACAAATTCTGTTTTCATTGCATAGTTTGCTTGTTTTCTAGTTTCTATGACTTATATTCCTCAATATAAATTGTAGAAATGATATGGTACAGTAGGAATTGTGTGAGAACAATTATGATCTTTGTCTTTGACAGTACCAAGGTGAATGGTTTACTCTTTATCATACTAACCTATCTCACGAAGTTCCGTTAAGTTTTGTGTGATTGAAGTTTTCAAGCTTTGGGTGAGATATCAATATGAGGAGAATAAGGAGTGGAAAGACCCTAAGCTTGGGGATGCCCAAGGCACCCCAAGGTAATATTCAAGGAAGACTCAAGCACCTAAGCTTGGGGATGCCTCGGAACGCATCCCCTCTTTCGTCTTCAAAACTATCGGTATACCTTACTCGGAGCTATATTTTTATTCGTCACATAATATGTGTTTTGCTTGGAGAGTATTTTCATTTTTACTTGATGTTTGAATAAAATAATTGGATCTGAAATATTAAATGAAAAAGAATCCTCCCATGGCTAGTTAATTATTTGACCACTCAGTGTCCTTCACTATTATCTTTGGGAGTAGTTTGTAATTTACTCACGTGCTTCACGTATATCCTATGAGTAAATGGTTGAATAATTGAATATCATAAATCTGAATTTATATATGTTTCATATGCTTATACCATGGGGAGTAAGGACTTCACATAGAATAAGTATAGGTAGTAAACTTATTGAAAATTAGCAAACGTAGAATTGGTCACTTGAACAATTTATGAAAGAATATTGAAGAAAGAGAGATTTCACATATAAATATAATATCTTGGACATCTTTCGTAATTGTGAGCACTCATTAAAATATGACATGCTAAAAGGTTGATGTCGGACAAGGAAGACAACGTAATGGGTTATATTTTCTTATATCCGAAATAAAGTATATTGTCTTGGATCATCCAACATGTTGAGCTTGATTTTCCCCCTCATGCTAGCCAAATTCTTTGCACCAAGTAGAGATACTACTTGTGCTTCCAAACATTCCTTAAACCAGTTTTGCCATGAGAGTCCACCATACCTACCTATGGATTGAGTAAGATCCTTCAAGTAAGTTGTCATCGATGCATGCACACTGTGTTGGAAAGATCCTGATATATATATCCAATTGGATGTAAGTTTCATGAACTATTATTGTTGACATTACCCTTGAGGTAAAAGGTTGGGAGGCGAATCTACAAGCCCCTATCTTTCTCTGTATCCGATTAAAACTTTGAACCCATAAATATCACGTGAGTGTTAGTAATTGTGAAAGACTAAATGATAGTTGAGTATGTGGAGTTTGCTAAATCAAAGCTCTGACATAGACCCTTCCTGAAAATAAGATGAATTGCAGTTGTTTGATGACTGAGAATATAGTTTGCTAGTTTCAAGAAAGTTTATGATCTATACTTTAACATGTGAATAGCTTGTTACTTGATCATGAAGAGTTTTATGAAGATGAGCTATTGTTATGATATATAATGATGCTATAAAAAGTGATTGAAACTATCATTGATGAAACATATGCACTTGCTAGCATTCACACTTCATAAATTATTTCTTTTATCATTTACCTAGCTACTCGAGGACAAGCAGGAATTAAGCATGGGGATGCTGATACGTCTCCAACATATCTATAATTTATGAAGTATTCATGCTATTATATTATCAAACTTGGATGTTTTATATGCTATTTTATATAATTTTGGGGACTAACCTATTAACCTAGTGCCCAGTGCTAGTTTATGTTTTTTCCTTGTTTTTGAGTTTTACAGAAAAGGAATATCAAACATAGTCCAATTGACGTGCCAATTTTTGATAATTTTTTATGTACCAAAAGAAGAAGACCCCAGAGTAAAAGAGTTGGGCCAGGAGAGTCCCGGGGCGTCTATGAGGGTGCCCCCCAGGCATGTGGGCCTGCCTCGTGGACACCTCGGGCACCTCCTTGACATGAGACGGACGCCAAAAATTTCTGTAAATATAGAAACCTCGGAAAATTAACCTAGATCGGGAGTTCCGCCGCCAGAAGCTTCTGTAGCCACCGAAAACCAATCTAGGCCCTCTCTGGCACCCTGCCGGAGGGGGCCATCATCACCGGAGGGCATGGAGGATGATCCTGGAGGGGCCATTATCGTCATGAAGGCCAAGGACCAGAGGGAGAACCTCTCCCCATCCAGGGGGAGGCCATGGAGGAGGAAGCACAAGGGCGAGAACCTATCCTCCTCTCTCTCGGTGGCACCGGAGTGCCATCGAGAGGGGAATCATCGCCGAGGTGATCGTCTTCATCAACGTCACCATCATCATCACCATCCTCATCTCTTTTACGCGGTTCACTCTCCCGCACCCCGCTGTAATCCCTACTTGAACATGGTGCTTTTATGCCACATATTATGATCGGATGATGTGTTGCCATCCTATGATGTTCTGAGTAGATATCCCTTGTCTTTGGGTTGATTGATGATCTAGATTGGTATGAGTTGTATGTTTTACTTTGGTGATGTCCTATGGTGCCCTCCGTGTCGCGCAAGCGTGAGGGATTCCCACTATAGGGTGTTGCAATACGTTTATGATTCGCTTATAGTGGGTTGCGTGAGTGACTGAAACACAAACCCGAGTAAGGGGGTTGTTGCGTATGGGATAAAGAGGACTTGATGCTTTAATGCTATGGTTGGGTTTTACCTTAATGATCTTTAGTAGTTGCGGATGCTTGCTAGAGTTCCAATCATAAGTGCATATGATCCAATAAGACAAAGTATGTTAGCTTATGCCTCTCCCTCATATGAAACTGCAATAGTGATTACCGGTTTTGTTAACAATTGCCTAGGACAATTCCGCACACTGATCCACCATTATTCCACACTCGCTATTTATAATATTTAGTAATATATTCTAACTTTATGATAACATCACCTACTTTTATATTTTATCTCTCCGATATCATACAAAGTTATCCACTTCATACCCACAACATAGTTTTATTTCTCATTGCTAGTTGGAAGCAAACGTTCGGTGTACGTAGAGTCGTATCAGTGGCAGATAGGGCTTGAGAGAATATTGATCTTACCTTTAGCTCCTTGTGGGTTCGACACTCCATACTTATCACTTCCACCTTTGGAAATTGCTATGATGATTCCCTCCACTTGGGGATTATCACACCTCTCACGGATTGATAAACCTTAGGTCATCCACTTGAGGAAAAATTGCTACTGTCCTACAAAACTCTACGCTTGGAGGCCCAACACATGTCTACAAGAATAAAGTTGCGTAGTAGACATCAGCCGCCATGGTCGGAGCATCACAAGGCTTCGTACTTCTACGCTGCCAGGCAGCTTGGTATGATGTCCACGATAACTGCCACCCGGGCAAGTGCCTTGAATCATCAACGTAAACATGAGGTTGCTAATGTTTTTGGAGTCTTCTTCCTTGTAGTTTGTTGCTATCTCTTGAGCTTGTGTTGGTTTTTCCCTTGAAGAGGAAAGGGTGATGCAGCAAAGTAGAGTAAGTATTTCCCTCAGCTTTTGAGAACCAAGGTATCAATCCAGTAGGATACAACACAACTAGCCACCGAATACCTGCACAAACAAACACCAACTTGCACCCAATGCGACAAAGGGGTTGTCAATCCCTTCACGGTTATTTGCAAAGTAAGATCTGATATAGATGGATAAACGGTAAAGTAATATTTTTTGGGTTTTTTTAGTTTATAGATCAGAAAGTTAAAGATTGCAAAGAAAGTAAATAGGAAACTAAAATTGTAGATCGGAAACTTATATGATGGAAAATAGAAGATTATATGATGGAAAATAGACCCGGGGGCCATAGGTTTCACTAGAGGCTTCTCTCAAGATAGAACATATTACGGTGGGTCAACAAATTACTGTCGAGCAATTGATAGAAAAGCGCAAAGTTATGAAGATATATAAGGCAGTGATCATGAATATAGGCATCACATCTGTGTCAAGTAGACCGAAATGATTATGCATCTACTACTATTACTCCACACATCAATCGACTCCTGCGTGCAGCTAGAGTATTAAGTTCATAAGAATAGAGTAACGCATTAAGTAAGATGACAAGATGCGGGATTAACTCAAGTAATATGATGAAAAACCCCATCTTGTTATCCTCGATGGCAACAATACAATATGTGTCTTGCTGCCCCTACTGTCACTGGTAAAGGACACCACAAGATTGAACCCAAAGCTAAGCACTTCTCCCATTGCAAGAAAAACCAATCTAGTTGGCCAAACCAAACCGACAGTTCGAAGAGACTTGTGAAGATATCATATCATGCATATAAGAATTTAGAGGAGATTCAAATAGTATTCATAGATAAGCTGATCATAAATCCACAATTCATCGGATCTCGGCAAACACACCGCAAAAAAGTATTACATCGAATAGATCTCCAAGAACATCGAGGAGAACTTTGCATTGAGAATCAAAGAGAGAGAAGAAGCCATCTAGATACTAGCTATGGACCCGTAGGTCTGTGGTAAACTACTCACGCTTCATCGGAGAGGCAATGGTGTTGATGTACAAGCCCTCCGTGGTCAAATCCCCCTCCGGCAGGATGCCGGAAAAGGCCCCTAGATGGGATCTCACGGGTACAGAAGGTTGCGGCAGTGGAAAAGTGGTTTTGTGGCTCCCCTAGAAGGTTTTGGGGTATTTGAGAATATATAGGCGGAAGAAATAGGTCGATGGAGTCACGAGGGGCCCACAAGAGTGGGGGGCGCCCTACCCCCTAGGCGCACCCTCCAACCTTGTGGTCGCCTCGTGGCTTCTCTAACTTGCACTCCAAGTCCTCTAGATGTCTTCTGGTCCAAGAAAAATCATCGCAAAAGTTTCATTTCGTTTGGACTCCGTTTGGTATTCCTTTTTTGCGAAACTCTAAAACAAGGAAAAAAACAGAAACTGGCACTAGGCTCTAGGTTAATAGGTTAGTCCCAAAAATCATATAAAATAGCATATTAATGCATATAAAACATCCAAAACATATAATATAATAGCATGGAACAATCAAAAATTATAGATACGTTGGAGACGTATCAGGCATCCCCAATCTTAATTCCTGCTCGTCCTCGAGTAGGTAAATGATAAAAACATAATCTTTTATGTGGAATGCCACCAAACATATTTATCCATGTAATTCTCTTTATTGTGGCATGAATGTTAAGATCCATATGATTCAAAACAAAAGTTTAATATTGACATAAAAACAATGATACTTCAAGCATACTAACAAAATAATTATGTCTTCTCAAAATAACACGGCCAAAGAAAGTTATCCCTACAAAATCATATAGTCTGGCTATGCTCCATCTTCATCACACAAAATATTCAAATTATGTACAACCCTGCTACCTCTTGAGCACTACGTTGGTTTTCCCCGAAGAGGAAGGGATGATGCAGCAAAGTAGCGTAAGTATTTCCCTCAGTTTTTGAGAACCAAGGTATCAATCCAGTAGGAGGCTACGCGCGAGTCCCTCGTACCTGCACAAAAGAAATAAATCCTCGCAACCAACGCAAATAGGGGTTGTCAATCCCTATAAGGCCACTTACGAGAGTGAGATCTGATAGATATGATAAGATAATATTTTTGGTATTTTTATGATAAAGATGCAAAGTAAAATAAAGGCAAAGTAAAAGCAAAAGGAAATAACTAAGTAGTAGGAGATTAATATGATGAAGATAGACCCGGGGGCCATAGGTTTCACTACTGGCTTCTCTCGAGAGCATAAGTATTCTACGGTGGGTGAACAAATTACTGTTGAGCAATTGACAGAATTGAGCATAGTTATGAGAATATCTAGGTATGATCATGTATATAGGCATCACATCCGAGACAAGTAGACCGACTCCTGCCTGCATCTACTACTATTACTCCACTCATCGACCGCTATCCAGCATGCATCTAGAGTATTAAGTTAAAAAACAGAGTAACGCCTTAAGCAAGATGACATGATGTAGAGGGATAAACTCATGCAATATGATGAAAACCCCATCTTGTTATCCTCGATGGCAACAATACAATACGTGCCTTGCTGCCCTACTATCACTCAGAAAGGACACCGGGAGATTGAACCCAAATCTAAGCGGTTCTCCCATTGCAAGAAAGATCAATCTAGTAGGCCAAACCAAACTAATAATTCGAAGAGACTTGCAAAGATAACTAATCATACATAAAAGAATTCAGAGAAGATTCAAATATTATTCATAGATAGACTTGATCATAAACCCACAATTCATCGGTCTCAACAAACACACCGCAAAAAGAAGATTACGTCGAATAGTTCTCCACAAGAGAGGGGGAGAACATTGTATTGAGATCCAAAAACAGAGAATAAGTCATCTAGCTACTAACTATGGACCCGTAGGTCCGAGGTAAACTACTCGCACATCATCGGAGGGGCCATGGAGTTGATGTAGAGGCCCTCTGCGATCAATGCCCCCTCCGACGGAGCTCTGGAAAAGGCCCCAAGATGGGATCTCATGGATACAGAAAGTTACGGCGGTGGAATAAGGGTTTTAGCTCCGTATCTGATTGTTTGGGGGTACATAGGTATATATAGGAGGAAGGAGTACATCGGTGGAGCAATAGGGGGCCCACGAGGGTGGAAGGCACGCCTGGGGGGTAGGCGCGCCCCCTACCTCGTGGCCTCCTCTTTTGTTTCTTGACGTAGGGTCCAAGTCTCCCGGGTCTTGTTCGTTGAGAAAATCACGTTCCCGAAGGTTTCATTCCATTTGGACTCCGTTTGATATTCCTTTTCTTCGAAACCCTAAAACAGGCAAAAAACAACAATTCTGGGCTGGGCCTCCGGTTAATAGGTTAGTCCCAAAAATAATATAAAAGTAGATAATAAAGCCCAATAATGTCCAAAACAATAGATAATATAGCATGGAGCAATCAAAAATTATAGATACGTTGGAGACGTATCAAACCCCGATGACAAGCCAAGCAATTATTTCATACTTTTGATGTTCTCAAACTTTTTCAACTTTCACGCAATACATGAGCGTGAGCCATGGACATAGTGATGAGGACACGAACCTGGGGTAGGGTAATAGGCCTGACCTATACGTCCTACCTAAGGTGTAACGCCCCATATGTAACTTGCTATATTTGTATTCCAACTCTTGCCATTTTCGGCACTAAGTTATGGTATTTCCTTATTGTTGGGTTTTGTCTTTGTTTTGTTTTTGCCTTTGTCATGCATCTCATATCATGTCATCATGTGCATCACATTTGCATACGTGTTTGTTTCATGCATCCGAGCATTTTCCCCGTTGTCCGTTTTGCATTCCGGCACTCCTATGTCCTCTGGCGCCCCCTTTTGCCTCTTTTCGTGTGCAAGTGTTAAACATTCTCGGATTGGACCGAGACTTGCCAAGCGGGCTTGGTATACTATCGGTAGACCGCCTGTCAAGTTTCATGACATTTGGACTTTGTTTGATACTCGAACGGTTAACCGAGGAACCGTAAAGGCCTCGTGTGGGTTGCAGCCCAACACCCCTCCAAGGTGGCCCAAAACCCACCTAAACCCCCTCCATCCTCTCAGTCGTTCGATCACGATCGTGTGGCCGAAAACCGCACCTCATTTGGACTCTCCTAACTCCCAGAATCTATAAATAGGTGCTCCCCTCCGAAATTCCCGCAGTCCAAACCCTAAAAATCGCTCCCGCCGCCATCGGACATCTTTGTACCGCCGCCCGCAGCCAATGGACGCATGACACGTGTCCCCACCGCCGCCGATTCCACCACGCGCAGCCGCGGGCCCGCACGGTCCAGATCCGGCCCGCGAGGCCCATTCCGCCGCCGCCGCCCGCGGGAGAGCCTCCGCCCGAGCTCCCTCGCCTCACCGCCTCCGCACGCCGGCGGCCGTCACCTCCGTGGTCTGCAGCTCCGACCGCCGCCTCACCGCGCCGTTCGGTCGCCGCCTCATCGCCCCGTCACCACCGGCCGCCGCCGCCTCCACCGGATCCGGCGTCCCCTCAACTCCGGCCTTCTTCCTCCTCCCCGGCAAGTCCCGGCCACCGCGACGCAACTCCGGCGAGCTCGCGCCATCGGACCTCGGTTCGCATGCCTCAGATCCAGATCCAGGATTAGGGTTGACTTTCGTTGTCTCTAAGTGCCCAGTTTGCATTATTTTTAGGCAACTTCATCATTTCATGTCTTTGCATCTGTAGCTCCGTTTTGGGCGTGTAGCATATCAAATTGTTCGTATGGATGTGCACTTCATTTCATTCCATTGCACCATGTTCATTTGAGTTCATCCTGATGCCCTAAATGCTGTTGCAAGAGTGCTATGTAACGTTAGGTTCTGATTCTTAACAGATTATGGACATTTATCATTTTTGCCATGTTTAATGTGTGCCTCCTATGAACTTGAACCCTACATGTGTTTTGGGCTATGCCATGCCATCTTTACAAGGGTGTATTCCATGTATTTTTTTGATCAATGTGGTGACTAGCACAAGCATGCAAAGTAGCTCTTGTGATGTTGCTGATTTCAGGGACTTAGAATTCTTCTAAGTCATTTCCCTGATGATACTTTTATGCCATGTATTCTTGTTGCTACATAGTGATCCATGCCTCTTTTGAGCATGTTCAGTAAGCATGATTTTGAGTTATTGTTATGCTCTATCCATCCATGTCTTTGTTTGCAATTATGGAGTATCCTAGCATGACTCAATCGAGCTCTACTTTTGCTATAAAATGTTCCTGGCATATTGTTTACATGTTAAGCAATTTTGTCGAGGTTGTTGTAGTTGATTCGTGCATGCTATGAAGTTATTATTGCCATGTTTAGCTTCTATGACATGTCTACTTGCTGGGTGTATGCTTAGTTTGTCATGAAATGCCTTGTGGTGAGTGCATCGACCTTGTAAACATGCCTACGTGAATCTGTTTTTGTCATGTTCCAGTTTTCTACTAAGTCTGGATCTGTTAACAAAAGTTGCTACGTTCACATGGTTGCCATTGTATCTTCTGATCCTTTTTGGCTTATGGTCAGTAAGGGACTTTTGTTATATGTTTTGAGTAGTTTCATGTCATGCCTTGCTTCGCCGTGATATGTTCCTGTAGCATGTTGTTATCTTGCTCTAAACATTGCTTCCTGATGTTAAATCCTGACATGTTATTTTCACTAAGTCTGTGAACCTGATATCTTTTGCACTTTTGCCATGCTTGTTTGAACCTGCTATTGTGTGATTTATCCGTAGCTCAGTGTTCATGTTTTGTCAAGCATCTTGAGTGGATCACTACCATGTGCTTTGTTGCTATGTTAGAGTGCAGTAGCTTATTTTCCTTGATGCATTTAGATGGCATCGTGCTGTTAATCGCAGCTTTGTGCCATTATTGTTTTGCTTGCCATTTGCAAACCGTGCATCCGATTCCGGTGATCTTTATATCGATTTTGACCGAAATCAACTCATCTTTCCAGCGGCGCACTTGGTTTGCCAAGTTAAGGCCAGGTTCAATCTTTCCTTCCCGAGACATGCATATGCATCGCATATCATGTCCCGCATATCATGCCATGTTTTGATCATGTTGCTTGCGCATTGCACCGTGGTTGATCGTGGTTCCCTTTGCATGTGTTCTTGCTTTGGGTAGAGCCAGGAGACGAGTATGTGATCGAGGAACCCGTTGAGTACGTTTACGAGGATCAAGCTTACGTCAACTCGGAGAACTTTGCAGGCAAGATGACCATACCCTCGAAATCACTTCTATCTTTGCTTGCTAGATGCTTGCTCTTTTTCTATTCCTATGCTACGATACCTACCACTTGCTTATCATGCCTCCCGTATTGCCATGTTAAACCTCTAACCGTCCTTGTCCTAGCAACCGTTGTTTGGCTATGTTACGCTTTGCTCAGCCCCTCTTATAGCGTTGCTAGTTGCAGGTGAAGATTGGAGTTTGTTCCTTGTGGGAACATGTTTATTGTTGGGATATCATTATTATATCTTGTCTATTTTAATGCATCTATATACTTGGTAAAGGGTGGAAGGCTCGGCCTTATGCCTGGTGTTTTGTTCCACTCCTGCCGCCCTAGTTTCTGTCATACCGGGGTTATGTTCCTTGATTTTGCGTTATAATGGGAACCCCTTGACAGTTCGCCTTGAATAAAACTCCTCCAGCAAGGCCCAACCTTGGTTTTACCATTCGCCACCTAGCCCCTTTTTCCCTTCGGTTCCGCGGACTCAAGGGTCACCTTTATTT
>NC_041392.1:223536554-223544825 GCF_002162155.2 Triticum dicoccoides | reverse complement strand
GGGCCAGTGCTCCTCTGAGTGTTGGTCCAAAATAGAGCCACTTGCAGCGCCACCTCGGGGCAACTTGAGAGTTGGTTTTAGTTGTATGTAGTGTTCATCCGATGTGCCCTGAGAACGAGATATGTGCAGCTCCTATCGGGATTTGTCGACACAGCGGGTGGTCTTGCTAGACTTGTTTTACCATTGTCGAGATGTCTTGTAACCGGGATTCCGAGTCTGATCGGATTGTCTTGGGAGAAGGAATATCCTTCGTTGACCGTGAGAGCTTGTGATGGGCTAAGTTGGGACACCCCTGCAGGGATTTAAACTTTTGAAATCCGTGCCCGCGGTTATGGGCAGATGGGAATTTGTTAATGTACGGTTGTAGAAAACCTTAAACTTAACTTAATTAAAATGAATCATAATAGTGTGTGGCCGTGATGGTCTCTTTTCGGCGGAGTCCGGGAAGAGAACACGGTCTTGTGTTATGCTTGAACGTAGGTTGTTCTAGGATCACTTCTTGATCATAGTTTATCGATCGTGCCTTTGCCTTCTCTTCTCGCTCTCATTTGCGTATGTTAGCCACCATATATGCTAGTGCTTGCTGCAGCTCCACCTCATACCTTTTACCCTACCTATAAGCTTAAATAGTCTTGATCGCGAGGGTGTGAGATTGCCAAGTCCCCGTGACTCACAGATTACTTCAAAACCAGATGCAGGGACCGATGATTCCACTCTAGGAGATTCGACTAAGCCCAAGTGGGAGTTCGATGAGGACTCAGGACGATACTACGTTTCCTTTCCAGACGATCAGTAGTGGATCCCAATTGGGACGATCGGGGATCTTATGCATTTGGGGGTGTCTTTATTTTGGTTCCGTAGTCGGACCTTTATTGCACCTGGATGATTGTAATGCTATATTTATGCTATTGTGTGAAGTGCCGATTGTAAACCAACTATGTACCTCTTTCTTATTCAGTACATGGGATGTGTAAAGATTACCCCTCTTGCGACATTGCCTACAATGCGGTTATGCCTCTAAGTCGTGCTCCGGCACATGGGAGATATAGCCGCATCGTGGGTGTTACATAAGGTCCTTGTCCTAAGAACAAAGAAGTTCAAGAATCAGAAGAAGGGATCTAGGAAAGGTGTCGAGTGAAGCCCACTCGACCTACCATTCACTCGGAGACCTCTCGACATATAAGAAGACCTAAAGCCGCTTTACGCAGCAACGGTCGGGTATTTACTCATATATTTAATGATCATTTGTAGTGCTTCAATACATGTGTTACCTGTAACGCCACCTCTTTATGTACATTGAATCCTATGTAACGGAGGGGAGCTGGGGTCCTGGCGCACTCTATATAAGCCACCCCTCCTCTGGGACAAGGGTTCGCACCCCTGTAACTCACACACTCATAATCCAGTCGACCGCCTCCGGGCTCCGAGACATAGGGCTATTACTTCCTCTGAGAAGGGCCTGAACTCGTAAAACTTGCGTGTACAACTCCTCCATAGCTAGGATCTTGCCTCTACATTCCTACCCCCCATTCTACTGTCAGACTTAGAACCACGACAGTTGGCGCCCACCGTGGTCAGGTGTCTTAGCGACTTGTTGGAGAAGTTGTGATTTTTTCCGATCCTCGTCAGTATGGTTTCAGGCGGAGGTTTGGCCAAGGGCCACGAGATCCGTCTCGGTGCGCTCGTATTCACCGTCGACGACTCCGCTTGGCTCCAGGAAGCGCCACTCGACATCGAGGCGCTCCCCGTCCACGGAGCAACGCACTTCCGCGCCTCCATCCGTGGCATTCTCCTACAACAGCCGTCGACTCAGTATCGGTCGGCTCCTGTGCCGACCTCCCTCCCTGCAGCTCGCCGGAGCAAATGTTCCGGTCGGTCGAGGCTTCAGCGGTGGGTGAGCCATGCGGTGGCTCACCAATCAGCCACCCCCAGGTCGCGGCAATCAAGCCTGACGAAAGTCTCTACGGCTTGTTCGACCTGTCGACTGGCTCCGTAGAGACTGCATCCGAGTGCGACAGCAACGACCCCGTGGCGGAAGTTTTGATGGTCAATGGACCACGTAGTCTTCCTGGCTTCACCCGCGAAGACAGAGGCGATGGTGGCGGTGATCCGTCGCATGTCCACGAAGAGTACTGACCCGAACCCCTCTCTTCGCAGAGGAGGGAGGAACTTCGCCGACGGAACATGGATGCACTTCACACTCCCATCGTTGGAGAAACCCCTGAGGCCCAGGACTTAGAGGAGGCGCGCCTGGCCAACTTGGCTGAGCGCACTCGACTAGAGAACCTCCAGCGCGCATTCGACGAGCGTTCTCGACAGCGTGCTCCCGAATCCAGTCGACGTTAACTTTTTCCACCTCCGACTCAGGTATACCGAACTCCAATCTAGAATCTCGCAGCTGCGGCCCGAATAGCGGAGTCAATCCAACCTTCCCAGTCAGAAGCTGGTCGAGGTTTGGTGCAGATCCGGGCCTTGCTCCGAGCCGCGGGAGAGCAGAATACAGTTGTATCTCAGTTGCAGAATGGGATTCACAGCAGATTCGTTGTTGCAGACGCAGTCCAGTCGGCTCACAACCCAAGATCGCCCCCGAGGCGTGAGGGATGTGGAGACCGACGAGATCAGTACAGAAACCGTGAGTAGTATGATCATCGACTCGATCATGATGATTGTCGTCAAGTGCCCACACCTCCCCCAAGGAGTGGATCATACGTGCCTTCGCAGCTGGATGACAGACGCCCTCACAGTGGTGGGCGAAGCATTCCAGTCGACCCCAGGGAACCGGGCTTTGATGCGAGATCTATTCTCGTTCAGGGTCTGGCCGACAGAAACAGAGCGCACAGAGAAGGCTCCGACAGAGATTTTCCAACCAGCAGCATAGTGCACGTCTCAGGCCCACAGTGCTTCAGCAGAGCCATCAGGGCTGCAGTGATTCCTCCCAACTTCAGGTTGATGACTGGAGTCAGTAAGTTCACTGGTGAGTCCAAGCCTGACACTTGGCTTGAAGATTACCGAGTGGCTGTACAAATCGGTGGCGGCAACGATGAAGTGGCCATGAAGCACCTTCCTTTGATGCTAGAGGGCTCGGCCAGGGCATGGCTGAATCAGTTAGCTCATGTTAGTATTTATACTTGGGAAGATCTTGCTCGAGTATTTGTCAGAACATTTGAAGGTACATGCAAGTGGCCAGCAGGGTTGACAAAATTACAGTGTTGCGTTCAAAAACCGAATGAATCTTTGAGGGATTATATCCAAAGATGGATCACGTTGCACCACACAGTGGAGAATGTGTCAGATCACCAAGCAATTTGTGCCTTCAAAGAAGGCGTTAAGTTTCGGGAGTTGAATCTGAAATTTGGTTGGATAGGACATATGACTCTGAATCGGATGATGGAGATTCCCACCAAGTACGCCAATGGTGAAGAAGACGACCGACTCTAGAGTGGCAAGCACAAAACAGTCGCCCACGAAACCGGAGGAGGGAACTCCAGTCGGAAGCAGAAGCGCAAAGCTGAGCCAGCTGCTCCTGGAGAAGCTTTGGCCGTAACTCAAGGAAGTTTAAGGGGAAATCCAAAGGACCATGGAACCCCAAGAAAGTAAAAGATCAAGATGGAAATGATGTGCTGGATTTACAATGCCACATTCACACCAAGAAGGATGAAGAGGGTAATTTCATTTACCCAAAGCATACCACTCAAAAGTGTCGACTCCTAATCTAGCAATTCCGAGAGAAACAGCCCAAGGAAAAGGAGAAGGAAGCAGACAAGGTTGAGGATGAGGAGGGGGATGATGATGGTTACCCCCACATCAATTCCACTCTGATGATTTTCGCTGACGTTGAAAGTAAGAGTCGACTGAAAGTCATCAACAGAGAAGTAAACATGGTCGCCCCGGTGACGCCCAATTATTTGAAGTGGTCTCAGACTGCCATTACATTCGACCAGTCCGATCACCCAGCGCACATAGCCACCCCTGGGAGGCAAGCGTTGGTGGTCGACCCAGTGGTCGAAGGCACCCGATTGACTAAGGTTCTGATGGATGGTGGCAGTGGCCTGAATATACTGTATGCGGAGACGTTGAAAGGAATGGGCATGCCGATGTCCAAACTCAGTGAGAGAAATATGAGTTTCCATGGAGTCATTCCAGGCAAGAAGGCTGAATCACTCGGCCATTTTGCTCTTGACGTGGTTTTCGGTGATTCAAAGAATTACCGCAAAGAAAAGTTGACATTTGAAGTTGTGGATTTCCAGAGTGCTTATCACGCTATTCTGGGCAGGCCATCTTATGCACGTTTTATGGCTCGACCATGCTATGTGTACCTCAAATTGAAGATGCCTGGTCCTAAGGGTGTGATCACTATCACTGGCTATAGAAAGAAGGCAGAAGAATGCTTCCAGAAGGGCTCGAAGATCGCTGATGCGCAGATGGCAGTAGTGGAATTGCAGGAATATCAGAAAAATGCAGATCCAAGTGATTTGCTGCGAGCTAAGAAGCCTGCCATGGATTCAGCATTTCAGTCGTCCGGTGAAACGAAACCGATTCATATTCACCCGACTGATCCCAATGCTGCTCCGACTCACATTTCAACAACACTCGATTCCAAATAGGAAGAAGCGCTCACCCAGTTCTTCCGTGACAACTGGGACATCTTTGCATGGAACCCTCTGACATGCCAGGTGTTCCCAGCGGACTGGCTGAGCATCGTTTGCGAGTCGACCCAAAAGTGAAACCGGTCAAAGAACATCTCCGACAGTCCGCCGTACAGAAGAGAAAAGCAATCGGTGAAGAAGTGGCTCGGCTCTTGGCAGCTGAGGTTATTCGAGAGATTTACCACTCCGAGTGGTTAACTAATGTTGTCATGGTCCCTAAGAAGGACGACTCACTTCGCATGTGCATTGATTTCAAGCATATCAATCGGGCCTGCCCGAAGGGTCATTTTCCTCTCCCTCACATCGATCAAATAGTCGATTCGACTACGGGGTGTGAGCGTTTGTCCTTTTTGGACGCTTATTCCGGGTATCACCCGATTCTTCTATATGGACCCGGTGAGATTGAAACAGCTTTCATCACCCCATTCGGGTGCTTCTGTTATGTCACTATGCCATTCAACCTGAAGAATGCTGGAGCCACATTCATGCGGATGATTCAGAAGTGTTTACTCACTCAAATTAGTCGGAATGTGGAAGCGTACATGGATGACATTGTGATCAAGTCACGTAAAGGTTCCGACCTACTGGCTGACCTTGCTAAAACCTTTGCCAACCTCAGAAGGTATGTTATCAAGCTTAATCCATCGAAGTGCACGTTCGGAGTTCCAGGAGGAAAATTACTCGGTTTTCTCGTTTCCGAACGAGGGATCGACGCTAACCCCGAGAAAGTCGGTGCCATACTTCGGATAAACACCCTGTGCGTGTGCATGATGTACAGAAGCTTATTGGTTGTTTGGCCTCCCTAAGTCGATTCATTTCTCGACTCGGCGAGAAGGCACTGCCTCTCTACCGACTGATGAAGAAGTCAGATAAGTTTGAGTGGACTCCTGAAGCTGATGCAGCATTTGTAGAGCTAAAAGCCCTGCTTTCCACCTAGCCGGTGCTTGTTGCTCCAATCAGCAAAGAGCCTTTACTGCTTTATATAGCAGCCACTGGACAAGTCGTCAGTACAGTACTTACGGTCGAGCGGGAAGAAGAGGGAAAAGCCTATAAAGTTTAGCGCCCGGTTTATTATGTTTCTGAAGTTCTGACTCTGTCAAAGCAGAGATATCCACACTATTAGAAGCTTGTTTATGGGATTTACATGACCACGAAGAAGGTTGCACACTATTTCTCTGATCACTCTGTTACAGTCGTCAGCGATGCTCCATTGTCGCAGATTCTGCACAATAGAGATGCAACTGGTCGAGTGGCAAAATGGGCGATTGAACTCCTTTCCTTAGATATCAAGTTTGAGGCAAAGAAAGCTATCAAGTCCCAAGCAATAGCAGATTTACTCGCCGAGTGGATCCAACAACAATTGCCGACTCAAGTTCACTCGGAGCACTGGACCATGTTCTTTGATGGTTCCAAGATGCTGAATGGTTCTGGTGCTGGGGTGGTACTGGTATCCCCCGAGGAGACAAGCTCAGATACGTCCTCCAGATTCACTTTGATTCCTCCAATAACGAAGCAGAATATGGGTTACGTATGGCCATTTCACTCGGCGTCCGTCGCCTCATGGTCTACGGCGACTCAGATTTGGTGGTCAATCAAGTGATGAAGGAATGGGATGTTAGAATCCCAGCTATGACTGGTTACTGCAATGCGGTGAGGAAGTTGGAAAAGAAGTTTGAGGGGTTAGAGCTCCATCATATACCCCGACTGAAAAATCAAGCAGCCGAATGTTTGGCAAAGATAGGTTCCAAGAGAGAAGCCATTCCCAGCAATGTGTTTTTGGAACATATTCACACACTGTCAGTTCAGGAAGATCCTTTCACTGAAGAGCCCCCGCAGCCTAAGAGCGCCATAGACCCGACTGAAGTCGAGATCCCAGCCGTGGTCGACCTAATCATGGAGGTTCTAGTCATCACTCCCGACTGGACGGTGACATACATTGTGTACATCCTTAGGAAGGAACTCCCAGAGGACGAAGAAGAGGCTCGACAGATCGCTCGTCGATCCAAGGCCTTTACTGTGATAAGAGGACAACTGTTCAGAGAAAGTGTGACTGGAGTCAGTCAGAAATGCATAACGCCAGAAGAAGGTCGAATGATCCTCAATGACATCCACTCGGGAACCTGTGGTCACCATGCGTCCTCTCGGGCCATTGTGGCTAAAGCATACCGAGCCGGGTTTTATTGGTCGCATGCAAATGAAATGGCGAAAGATATAGTCGACAGATGTGAAGGCTGCCAGTTTTACCCTGACATGTCTCACAAGCCAGCGTCAGCCCTGAAGACCATTCCCCTCGTCTGGCCCTTTGCTGTTTGGGGATTGGATATGGTTGGACCACTGATAACTGGTAGGAGCGCCTTCACTCATGTGCTTGTAGCAGTCGACAAGTTTACCAAATGGATTGAAGCTAAACCTATCAAGAATCTTGAAGCCAGCACCGCTGTCAGTTTCATTAGAGAATTCACATTTAGATATGGAGTTCCACACAACATCATCACTGACAATGGGTCAAACTTCGATTCTGATGAGTTTAGAGCTTTCTGCGCTTCACAAGGCACACGAGTCGACTATGCTTCAGTCGCTCACCCGCAGTCAAATGGACAAGCAGAAAGAGCAAATGGTCTAATTCTCAAGGGACTGAAACCCCGACTGATATGTGATCTCAAACACGCAGCAGGCGCTTGGGTCGATGAACTTCCATCAGATCTTTGGGGTTTGAGGACAACTCCCAATTGGTCGACTGGACGAACTCCTTTCTTTTTGGTATATGGAGCCGAAACTATTCTGCCAAGTGACTTGCTCCACAACGCACCCCGAGTCGAGCTCTTCTCTGAAGAAGAAGCAGAACAGGCCCGGAAGGATTCAGTCGATCTCTTAGAGGAGGAAAGAGAGATGGCCTTGATTCGGTCGACCATTTATCAGCAAGACTTGTGTCGATTCCACGCCAGAGACGTGAGGGGTCGAGCCTTTCAAGAGGGACACTTGGTTCTTCGAGTGGATCAACAGAAGCCACACAAGCTCGCCCCTACTTGGGAAGGCCCCTTCATTATCACCAGAGTTCTCCACAATGGAACATAACATCTTTACAATGCCGAGCATCAGAAAGACGAGCCACGAGCTTGGAATGCGGAGCTGCTCCACCCCTTTTATACTTAAGTACTCACTCGGATGAGATGTAACAAGAAATACCTTTGTAGTTTATTTATCAAAGACAAGAGCTTTATAATCCTTCTAAATGATTGTTGTTGCTTTTGTTTCTGTTTGAAATCCCCCAGTGGGTGACTTTGCTGCGAATCTGTTTCGCCCAAGTCTGAAAAATCCTACCGAGTGGTGAGCAACCCTCCCACTCGGGGGCTTAGCTGCAGTCCAGTACTCGCCTAAGTTTGAAAAATCCTATCGAGTGGAGAGCAACCCTCCCACTCGGGGGCTTAGCTGCAGTCCAGTACTCGCCTAAGTTTGAATTATCCTACCGAGTGGAGAGCAACCCTCCCACTCGGGGGCTTAGCTGCAGTCCAGTACATGCCTAAGTTTGAAAAATCCTACCGAGTGGAGAGCAACCCTCCCACTCAGGGGCTTAGCTGCAGTCCAGTACTCGCCTAAGTTTGAAAAATCCTACCGAGTGGTGAGC
>NC_041392.1:223396569-223536201 GCF_002162155.2 Triticum dicoccoides | reverse complement strand
GAGTGGAGAGCAACCCTCCCACTCGGGGGCTTAGCTGCAGTCCAGTACATGCCTAAGTTTGAAAAATCCTACCGAGTGGAGAGCAACCCTCCCACTCGGGGGCTTAGCTGCAGTCCAGTACTCGCCTAAGTTTGAAAAATCCTACTGAGTGGAGAGCAACCCTCCCACTCGGGGGCTTAGCTGCAGTCTAGTACTCGCCTAAGTTTGAAAAATCCTGAGCAACCCTCCCACTCGGAGGCTTAGTTGCAGTCCAGTACTCGCCTAAGTTTGAAACACATCCCTATCCGCAAGGACGACGAGGTGCAGGTCGACTGCAACCTTCTCCTTCGGAGCTACGCCACAAGTACAATGTGCGCTCCATCCCTATCCGCAAGGCCGACGAGGTGCAGGTCGACTGCAACCTTTCCCTTCGAAACTACGCCACAAATACAACATGCACTCCATCCCTATCCGCAAGGACGACGGGGTGCAGGTCGACTGCAATGCGTGCTCCGTCCCTATCCGCAACGACGATGAAGTGCAGGTCAACTGGAGTCACTACCTCGGAGCTGCATCTCAAGCACAAAGATTATTCCGAGTGAAGAACAAAGTCCACTCGAAGGCAAACGCAAGCATATTCGGAAACAAACCAAGTTCGGATAAATCCTAAAGTATCGGACGACAGATCAAAAGTATTCGAGCATCAAGCCCGAAGAAGTTTAACGGTTTCACAATCACTCGGCATTCCGAGGCAAATAAAGGTGATGCATAATGTTTTTTCGGTCACGCGTCGGGAGAAGGACTGGCTGGGTCGCAGAAACTGTCAAGGTCAACGCTGTCTGCAATGTGAGTGGAGGCATCAAGGAATGTGTCCATGAAAGACTAGAAAGTGTGCCTCTTCATGTTAGCAACCTTGAGTTCCGCCAGCTTGTCTTCTTTGATGTCCTTGCAGTGCACTCGGACCAAAGACAATGCGACATCAGCACCACAGCGAGCGGATGACTTCTTCCATTCTTGCACTCGCTCAGGGAGTTGATTCAGTCGAGCCATCAGGGACTCGAGATCTTGAGACAGTTTCGCCTGAGGCCAGAGTTCGGCATCAACCTGAGTCATCGCAGCTTTCAGGCGCGCAAGAAAAGCAACCGCGCTGTCCATACGAGATTCCAACCGCAGCATGTTCATCGCAACATCATCCTTGACTGGGCAGTTTATGGGATCAAGACCCGTCTCAACCCGCCCAGTTTCTGCTTCAAAGTCTTGGGAAAATTCTGCACAGTCGAGTGAATGGTGAGCCAACGGTATAATTAGACTTGGGGGTCGACAGAAATAAGACAGATTAATCAGTACCTTCAAGTTTCCAAACCAGCTTTGCAGCAAGCTGGCCCAGATAAGGCTCCAACTTGCCATTCTTGGCCTTGAGACTCCCAAGCTCGTCGGTCAGTTTCTCCTTGTCCTTCTTAAGTTGCTCGACCTGACGATTGGCGTCAAAAACAGTAGTCTTCAGCTTGGAGTTTTCTTCTTCTAACTTGCCGACTGAAGCAAGCTTCTTGTCAGCAAGTGTTGTTTTATCGCGCGCCTCCTTCTGTGCTGCAGCAAGATCCAGATCCTTCTTCTCCAAAGCCTGCTTCATTTTCTCTAAAGAAATAATATTCTTCAGACGGGCTTGGAGTTGGCGGTTTTCTCTACATACATCTGCTCGAGTGGAGTCACTCAGTTCAAAAATAGAAAGGAAAAGTGCCAGTAGTGGGATATACAGCTAGCGATTGGTTACCTCCCATGGCAGCTACTTCATCACGAGCGGTCTTGAGATTCTTCTTGGCCAATTTCAGATCAAGGTTGAGGCTGATTTGCTGTTTGTTCATTGCAGAAAGCTGAGCCCCAAGATCACAAGATTTCTGCAGTTAAAGCCATATCAGTCGACAGAGATAAAAAGACATCACAACGATAGCTACTCTAAGACTACCACCAAATCAAACATTCAATGGCAGTCTCGGGGACTACACCCAATGGGTGCACTTAGCGTGTCCCCACTGATGTTGTAAAAAAAGGAAGAGAGAGAGGTTCAGATTCTCATACCACAGTCGACTACCCGCAGCCAACTATGGTCTCGGGGACTACACCCAGTGGGTGCACTCAGCGTGCCCCCATTGGTTTTGGTTCCACTCGGCGTGGCCTGCCCAGAAAGTTCCTATTCTCAGACCACAGTCGACTGCCCACAGTCAACTATGGTCTCGGGGACTACACCCAGTGGGTGCACTCAGCGTGCCCCCACTAGTGCAAAGATTCAGCTTGAATCGACAGAAAGAGACATACAATTTCAAAACAGTCACACCCCAGTGGGTGATCGGACAAGAAATACGGTCGATCAGAAAATCAACTAACCTGGACATTGGCTTGCAGAGCAGCTCCGACGTTGAAGGCTACCTGACTAGCCTCATGCACCACTTTCATTTGCCCCATCACAAGATTCAACTAAAGAAGAGCTTCCTTGGCAGCAGCCGGTGGATCGTCCGGAGTTTGATGAAGGCAGAGCAATCGAAGCAGCCGCCGGATCTGGAGCAGAGAGTTGTATCATCGCAGCAGAAGTCTGAGCAGCTGATCCTGAGGGGCAATCAGTCGACAGCGGAGCAGTGAAGGTGACGTTGGTTCGAGCCGGATTTGTCGAGCGCTTGACCGTCGTCCCAGGCGTCACAGTCGACCGAAGAACCTGGACTTCAGGAGCCTTCCCGCCCAGTTCCTTGTCCTTCATCCTCCTCCCTCTCAGCGGTACTTCTTCTTCATCGTCCGGGAGCACAACAATGTCTCGTGGAACTGCAATAAACAGAGAAAGCCATACAGGTTCATCATCCACCAGTCGACCTAATGAATTCGAATCAGGCAGACTTACTGGCTTTGGAGGTGACGGTGTCGTCGGCTTCCTTGTCGGCTGGAGTCTTGTCAATATCCATATCAGTCGCAGCAGAGGTCGGGCTGTACAAGTTCATCATCCACTCGATCAAAACAAGAAAGCCGGTCGGAACAGGAAATCGGTCGGAACAAGAAAATACGAGAAGAATGTTTACCCAGAGGCAACATGGACGTCCATCTTGATTCTAGGCAAGGTCTTTCGAGCCTTCTCAGTCAATTCTGGAGTCGAGGACCGGGCGCGCTTGTGAGATGGATCATTCGACACCACAACTTTGCCGCGCTTGCTTGCAGGATCATGGCGCAGCTTCGATCGACGTTCAGAACAAGGCGGTGAGTCGGCCACTTCCTCATCGTCCGACTCATCGCTCTTGTCTTCACCATCGTCAGCAGGGAACTCCCACTCGCCGCTCTCCTCGGCACTGTCCTCGCCCTCTTGGTCTTGCTCCAGAGCTTGTTTACCATTGGGCATTGAATACATCTCCGTGTAGATCTGCAAAATAAGGGACCGATCATAAGTCAGTCAGATCAACAGTCAGTCGGAAAATGCGTTCAAAAACTCAGTTATGATGACCAGACCTTGTCTGGCAGGTTGTTGTTGCTGAAAGGGTCGACTCTCCTAGCACCCCTGGGTTGTCCTTGTTTCCGGTGATACCCATCAACCACTCGGCCACTGTTTTGGCCTCCACCTCCTCCGGATGAACCCGAGCAGTGTCGCCAGCCCCGGAGTACATCCACATGGAGTGGTCACGAGCTTGGAGAGGTTGGATCCGCCGACTGAGGAACACCTTGAGCAGGTCCATACCGGTGACACCTTGGTTGATCAGTTGGACTACTTTCTCGACTAGCATGCCTGTCTCCGCCTTCTCCGCAGCGGCCACTTTCAATGAAGATGGAGTTTGAACACGGTCAAAAGAGAAAGGGGGGGAGCCCAGTCGACTGGCCTAGGGTCGCGATATCCTGGCAGTAGAACCAGGTCGACTGCCAGCGCCTGACCGACTCCGGAAGAGTCATCGGGGGAAAAGAACTCCTCTTCCTCTTCTGAATGCCCAGACCCCCACACATCTGGATAACGTGGGTCTTCTCATCGTTCGAGTTCGCTTTCTTCACAGTTTGGGATCGAATGGTAAAAATGTGCTTGAAAAGACCCCAGTGCGGTCGGCACCCCAGGAAATTCTCACAAATGGAGACGAATGCAGCAAGATATGTGATGGTATTGGGAGTAAAATGGTGGAGTTGGGCACCAAAGAAATTCAGGAAACCTCGAAAGAAGGGGTGTGGTGGAAGCGAGAAGCCGCGGCCGACATGAGTCGCGAGGAGAACACACTCACCCGGCCGCGGCTGCGGCTCCGTTTCCCCCCTCGGCAGACGCGTAGACTTATGGACGATCAGCCCTAACTCGGCCATATCATCCAAGTCCTCCTGCTGAAGCGAAGATCGGATCCAGTCTCCTTGGATCCAACCCGACGGGAGCCCCGAGCGCGATGAAGACCCCCCATTCATCTTCTTGTTCTTCACCGCCCCCGTCGCCTTCTTCGCACACTCTAGCGCCGCCGTTTTATCCTTCCCCATAGCGGCAGAGCAGCGGCGTCGAGAGTGGTTGGGCTGGACGGAGTGGAGATGCGAGGGGAAGAAGAAGGGAAATGGATGCGCATAGTGCAAATGCCTCGGCCTCGCCGCTTTTAAAGGCCTAGTTTCGAGTGGCTGACGCGTGGGCCCGAGCGATCGTGTCAAATCCCCCCAATAGTCGCACACGAGATACGTGGCCAAAAAGGTGGCGCAGAAATCGAAACGTCCTATTTATCTACTCCACTTACCACGGAGCGCTCAGCCTGGCGCGCTTCCACCAAAATTTTGAATCCTGTGAAATCCGGGATCCTCTACAACAGATCACGCCAAAGATTTCATGCCAAAGATGTCACTCGACGGATGTCATTGTATAAGCCAGTCGGCAATTCTTGAATCGATCAAGGCCGCTGAAACGAAGCTGAAGTTCTAACAACTGGCCTCCATCGGGAGATGAAGACAAGGCAAAGCCAGAGCAGAAGCAAGGTCAACTCCATCCTTCTTTTTCACTCAAACCTCGATCCTTTTGGGGGCTAACGATGAGGACACGAACCTGGGGTAGGGTAATAGGCCTGACCTATACGTCCTACCTAAGGTCCTTGTCCTAAGAACAAAGAAGTTCAAGAATCAGAAGAAGGGATCCAGCAAAGGTGTCGAGTGAAGCCCACTTGACCTACCATTCACTCGGAGACCTCTCTTTATCCAGGTCACTCGACCATGAAGCCACTCGACATATAAGAAGACCTAAAGCCGCTTTACGCAGCAATGGTCGGGTATTTACTCATATATTTAATGATCATTTGTAGCACTTCAATACAGTCGTTACCTGTAACGCCACCTCTTTATGTACATTGAATCCTATGTAACGGAGGGGAGCTGGGGTCCTCGCGCACTCTATATAAGCCACCCCCTCCTCTGGGACAAGGGTTTGCACCCCCAATAACTCACACGCTCATAATCCAGTCGACCGCCTCCGGGCTCCTAGACGTAGGGCTATTACTTCCTCTAAGAAGGGCCTGAACTCGTAAAACTTGCGTGTACAACTCCTCCATAGCTAGGATCTTGCCTCTACATTCCTACCCCCCATTCTACTGTCAGACTTAGAACCACGACACATAGCACTATAGGTGGAATAGAAGGTGGTTGTGGAGAATACAAAAAGAAGGAGATAGTCTCACATCAACTAGGTGTATTAACGGGCTATGGAGATGCCCATCAATAGATATCAATGTGAGTGAGTAGGGATTGCCATGCAACGGATGCACAAGAGCTATAAGTTTATGAAAGCTCAAAAAAACTAAGAGGGTGTGAATCCAATTTGCTTGCTCATGAAGACATAGGGCATTTTGAGGAAGCACGTCGTTGGAATATGCAAGCCAAGTTCTTATAATGAAAAATTCCCACTAGTATATGAAATGACAACATAGGAGACTCTTTATCATGAAGATCATGGTGCTACTTTGGAGCACAAGTGTGGCAAAAGGATAGTAACATTGTCCCTTCTCTCTTTTTCCTCATTTTTGGGGCCTTTTTTATATTTGACCTTTCTTTTTCTTTTTTTCCTCACATGGGACAATGTTGTAATAATGAAGATCCTCACACTTTTATTTACTTACAACTCGGAAATTAAAACTTGATACTAAAACAAAATATGACTCTATGTGAATGCCTCTAGTGGTGTACTACAATGTGCAATGAATCAAGAGCGACATGTATAAAAAATGATGAAAGGTGGCTTTTCCACAAATACGATGTCAACTACATGATCATGCATAGCACTATGACAATGATGGAGCATGTCATAATAAATGGAACGGTGGAAAGTTTCATGGCAATATATCTCAGAATGGCTATGGAAATGCCATAATAGGTAGGTATGGTGGTTGTTTCGAGGAAGTATATGGTGGGTTTATGGTACCGGAGAAAGTTGCGCGGTACTAGAGAGGCAAGCAATTGCAGAAAGGTGAGAGTGTGTATAATCCATGGACTCAACATTAGTCATAAAGAACTCACATACTTATTGCGAAAATCTATGAGTCATCGAAACAAAGTACTACGCGCATGCTCCTACGGGGATAGATTGGTAGGAAAATACCATCACTCGTCCCCGACCGCCACTCATAAGGAAGACAATAAAAAATATCTCATGCTCCAACTTCATTACATAACAATTCACCATACATGCATGCTACGGGACTCACAGACCATAACACAAGTATTTCTCAAATTCACAACTACTTACTAGCACGACTTTAATATCACCATCTTCATATCTCAAAACAATCATAAGGAATCAAACTTATCATAATATTCATTGCACTTTATATGAAAGTTTTTATTATATCCCTCTTTGATGCCTATCATATTAGGACTAATTTTATAGCCAAACCAAATTACGACGCTGTTTTTCAAGAATCTCAAAATAATATAAGTGAAGCATGAGAGTTCTACAATTTATATAAAATAAAACTACCGCCGTGCTCTCTAAAAAGATATAAGTGAAGCACATAGAGTATTCTAATAAATCATGATTCATGCGTGTCTCTCCCAAAAGGTGTGTACAGCAAGGATGATTATGGAAAACTAAAAAGCAAAGACTCAAATCATACAAGACGCTCCAAGCAAAACACATATCATGTGGTGAATAAAAATATAGTGCCAAGTAAAGTTACTGATAGACGAAGACGAAAGAGGGGATGCCTTCCCGGGGCATCCCTGTTGGGGAACGTAGCAGAAATTCAAAATTTTCTACGCATCACCAAGATCAATCTATGGAGTAATCTAGCAACGAGGGGAAGGAGAGTGCATCTACATACGCTTGTAGATCTCTAAGCGGAAGCGTTCAAGTGAACGGGTTGATGGAGTCGTACTCGTCGTGATCCAAATCACCGATGATCCTAGTGCCCAACGGACGGCACCTCCGTGTTTAACACACGTACAGCCCGGTGACGTCTCCTATGACTTGATCCAGCAAGGGGAGAAGGAGAGGTTGGGAAGACTCCATCCAGCAGCAGCACGACGGTGTGGTGGTGGTGGAGGAGCGCGGGACTCCAGCAGGGCTTCGCCAAGCACTACGAGAGACGAGGAGGGAGAGGGGTAGGGCTGCACCAACAGGGAGAGCAAATCACATGTGTTGGGCAGCCCCAAACCTCAAGTATATATAGGGGGAGGGGAGGGGCTGCGCCCCCACCTAGGGTTCCCTCCCTAGGGGTGGCGGCCAGCCCTAGATCCCATCTAGGGGGCGGCCAAGGGGGAAGAGAGGGGGGCGCACCACTAGGTGGGCCTTAGGCCCATCTGAGCCTAGGGTTTACTCCCTTCCCCTCTTGGAGGCGCCTTGGGCCTTGGTGGGAGGCGCCCCAGCCCACCTAGGGGCTGGTCCCTTCCCACTATTGGCCCATGTAGGCCTCTGGGGCTGGTGGCCCCACCTGGTGGACCCCCGGACCCCTCCGGTGGTCCCGGTACACTACCGGTGATGCCCGAAACACTTCCGGTGGCTAAAACCATACTTCGTATATATCAATCTTTACCTCCGGACCATTCCGGAACTCCTCGTGACGTCCGGGATCTCATCCGGGACTCCGAACAACATTCGGTAACCGCGTACATACTTTCCCTATAACCCTAGCGTCATCAAACCTTAAGTGTGTAGACCCTACGGGTTCGGAATTCATGCAGACATGTCCGAGACAACTCTCCGGTCAATAACCAACAGCGGGATCTGGATACCCATGTTGGCTCCCACATGCTCCACGATGATCTCATCGGATGAACCACGATGTCAAGGACTTAATCAATCCCATATACAATTCCCTTTGTCTAGCAGTACGATACTTGCCCGAGATTCGATCGTCGGTATCCCGATACCTTGTTCAATCTCGTTACTGGCAAGTCTCTTTACTCATTCCGTAACACATCATCCCGTGATCAACTCCTTGATCACATTGTGCACATTATGATGATGTCTTACCGAGTGGGCCCAGAGATACCTCTCCGTTTACACGGAGTGACAAATCCCAGTCTCGATTCGTGCCAACCCAACAGACACTTTCGGAGATACCTGTAGTGTACCTTTATAGCCACCCAGTTACGTTGTGACATTTGGCACACCCAAAGCACTCCTACGGTATCCGGGAGTTGCACAATCTCATGGTCTAAGGAAATGATATTTGACATTAGAAAAGCTTTAGCATATGAACTACATGATCTTGTGCTAGGCTTAGGATTGGGTCTTGTCCATCACATCATTCTCCTAATGATGTGATCCCGTTATCAACGACATCCAATGTCCATGGTCAGGAAACCATAACCATCTATTGATCAACAAGCTAGTCAACCAGAGGCTTACTAGGGACATGGTGTTGTCTATGTATCCACACATGTATCTGAGTTTCCTATCAATACAATTCTAGCATGGATAATAAACAATTATCATGAACAAGGAAATATAATAATAACCAATTTATTATTGCCTCTAGGGCATATTTCCAACAATCCCCAAGCTTAGGCTCTTTGGCATCCTTGAATATTACCTTGGGGTTCCTTGGGCATAAGTCCTACGAAATTTGTTTATCAATCCTCTACAAAAAGAATCAGTATTTTATCGCACTTCTGTTAAAATTGAGAACTAATCTCGTGGGCGCAAAAGCTTATGTTTTTTAGCAGGATCAAATAAACTATCGCTGTAAGCTATCCCAAATGTCTTACTTGGCACAAACACTAGTTAAAATATAAAACCACATCTAGCCAGGTGATAGATGAATTATTTAATGCAAAATAGGACCTAAAAAGTAAGAACAAAATAAAGTTGGGTTGCCTCCCAACAAGCGCTATTGTTTAATGCCCTTAGCTAGGCATAAAACACGAATAGATCTAGTATTATCATCTTTGGCATGCAATCCATAAGTGGCTCTCATAATAGATTCATAAGGCAATTTAATTTTGTTTCTAGGGAAGTGCTCCATGCCTTTCCTTAAGGGGAATTGAAATCTAATTTTCCTTCTTTCGTATCAATAATTGCACCAATCGTTCTAAGGAAAGGTCTACCAAAAATAATAGGACATGTAGGATTGCAATCTATATCAAGAACAATGAAATCTATGGACGCATAATTCATATTTGCAACAATAAGAACATCATTAATCCATCCCATAGGTTTCTTAATAGTGGAATCCGCAAGATGCAAATTTAAGGAACAATCATCAAATTCACGGAAACCTAACACATCACATAAAGTTTTTGGAATCGTGGAAACACTAGCACCCAAATCACACAAAGCATAGAATTCATAATATTTAATCTTAATCTTAATAGTAGGTTCCCACTCATCATAAAGTTTTCTAGGGATAGAAACTTCCAATTCAAGCTTTTCTTCAAAAGATTGCATCATCGCATCAAAGTTATGTTTAGTAAAAGCTTTGTTTTGATTATAAGCATGAGGAGAATTCAACATGGATTGCAACAAGGAAATACAATCTACAAAAGAACAGTTATCATAATTAAAGTCCTTGAAATCCAAAAGAGTGGGTTCATTGCTACCTAAAGTTTTGACCTGTCCAATCCCACTTTTATCAATTTTTGCATTAAGATAAAACTCTGAATCATTGGGATGCCTTTTAACTAAAGTTGACCCATCTCCAGTCCCATCTTTATCAAGATTTACATTGGAAAACAAAGATTCAATAAGAGTCGCATCAATCACTTTAAGATCTTCATCATTATTTAAAGCCTCTGGTTTCGCAGCCATATTGTTTACTAAAGTAGCTTGTTTATCATAAATTTGACCTACTAAATTTTCAAGATGCGCAAACTGTGATCTCAAACCAAAAAATTCTTTAGACATATCATCAAGCTCTTTATTCATGTATGCCATAAAGCTTTTCTGCTCCTTGAGCTCATTTCTAAAGAAATTGTTATGCTCAAATTGCAAAGACATGAATCTTCTAACATTATTCTCAATTTCGTCTAACGTCCTAAGGTGAGGGTCAACGTTCTTAGGAGGCGTCATTGCGACAAATCAAGCAATCCAACACACGAGCACACAAAAAGCAAGCGAAGAAGACGAAGGGAAGAGGGGCGAAGAAAAGGCGAATCTTTTCGAAAATCATTTTAGAAGTGGGGGAGAGGAAAACGAGAGGCGAATGGCGAATAATCTAATGCGAGGGATGAGAGTTTATGATGTGTACTTGGTATGTCTCGACTTGACGTAGATCTCCCCGGCAACGGCGCCAGAAATCAGCAAGTTGACGGGAGATCAAATCTTGACTTGACTTGGCGTAAATCTCCCTGGCAACAGCACCAGAAATCCTCCCTGCTACCTCTTGAGCTTGCGTTGGTTTTTCCCTTGAAGAGGAACGGGTCATGCAGCAAAGTAGAGCAAGTATTTCCCTCAGCTTTTGAGAACCAAGGTATCAATCCAGTAGGAGACAACGCAACAAGCCAGCGAATACCTGCACAAACAAACACCAACTTGCACCCAATGCGACAAAGGGGTTGTCAATCCCGTCATGGTTATTTGCAAAGTGAGATCTAATATAGATGGATAAACGGTAAAGTAATTTTTTTGGCTTTTCGGTTTATAGATTAGAAAGTAAAAGATTGCAAAGAAAGTAAATAGGAAACTAAAATTGTAGATTGGAAACTTATTTGATGGAAAATAGAAGATTATATGATGGAAAATAGACCCGGGGGCTATAGGTTTCACTAGAGGCTTCTCTCAAGATAGAAAATATTACGATGGGTGAACAAATTACTGCCAAGCAATTGATAGAAAAGTGCAAAGTTATGTTGATATCTAAGGCAATGATCATGAATATAGGCATCACTTCCGTGTCAAGTAGACCAAAACGATTCTGCATCTACTACTATTACTCCACGCATCGACCGACTCCTGCTTGCATCTAGAGTATTAAGTTCATAAGAACAGAGTAACACATTAAGTAAGATGACATGATGTAGCGGGATTAACTCAAGCAATATGATGAAAACCCCTTATTGTTATCATCGATGGCAACAATACAATACGTGCCATGTTGCCCCTACTATCACTGGGAAAGGGCACCGCAAGATTGAACCCAAAGCTAATCACTTCTCCCATTGCAAGAAAAACCAATCTAGTTGGCCAAACCAAACCGATAGTTCAAAGAGACTTGCAAAGATATCAAATCATGCATATAAGAATTCAGAGGAGATTCAAATAATATTCATAGATAAGCTGATCACAAATCCACAATTCATCAGATCTCGGCAAACACACCGCAAAAAAGTATTACATCCAATAGATCTCCAAGAACATCGAGGAGAACTTTGTATTGAGAATCAAAGAGAGAGAAGAATCCATCTAGCTACTAGCTATGCACCCGTAGGTCTGTGGTAAACAACGCACGCTTCATCAGAGAGGCAATGGTGTTGATGTAGAAGCCATCCGTGATCGAATCCCCCTCCGACAGGATGCCGGAAAAGGCCCATAGATGGGATCTCACGGGTATAGAAGGTTGCGGTGGTCGAAAAGTGGTTTTGTGGCTCCCCTAGAAGGTTTTGGGGTATTTGAGAATATATAGGCGGAAGAAATAGGTCGGTGGAGTCACGAGGGGCCCACAAGGGTGGGGGCACGCCCTCCAACCTTGTGGCTTCTCCGACTTGCACTCCAAGTCCTCTGGATGTCTTCTGGTCCAAGAAAAATCATCGCAAAAGTTTCATTCCGTTTGGACTCCGTTTGGTATTCCCTTTTCTACAAAACTCTAAAACAAGGAAAAAACAGAAACTGTCACTAGGCTCTAGGTTAATAGGTTGGTCCCAAAAATCATATAAAATAGCATACTAATGCATATAAAACATCCTAAACAGATAATATAATAGCATGGACAACATATTGAAGAAACCATGGACCACATGATCTTCGCTTGTTGGGAGAAGATTGACATTGCCTGGCCGGAGTTTGACTCCAGACTTGATCTGATCGCTCAAACCAATGAGTCTGAGCATAGACCTCTCTTCATGGATATTTTTCTCACGGCAGCGTGGAGTTTGTGGAAAGAACGCAATAACAAACACTTCAGAGGGGTCAACCCTAGTACTGAGTCCTGGTTGACATGTTTCAAGGGAGATTTTGGCCTCCTCCAATACAGGGTGAAGGAGGCGCAAAGGTCTTTTGTAACTACTTTTTGTAACTCACTAGCCTAACTCCCCTCCTTGAACTTTGTAAAAGTAACCACTTAGTGTTCCTCCACAACCCCCCCCCCAGGGGTGGGAGTATGGTAGAACATTCATGTAACACTTCTATAATTCACATGTAATGTTTACAAAAGGGAGAAATATATACAAAACAGTAGGAGCCTCTCCCACTGTCTTTTCTTCAAAAAAATAATAGCATGGAACATTAAAAAAATATAGATACGTTGGAGATGTATCATTTGTTCGGGAACAGACGGCAAGCACGGAGGAGATGGGTGCCCGCACACTATATACTACTGTGCCTAAAGCGGGGGAGCCGGCGTACAACAATGTGGACATGGAGATGTTCGACATGATCCACGAGGAGGGAGAAGAAGAGGAGGAGGCTATGAGGATGGGCAAGTGGAAGACTCGGATCCCACCTACTCCAAAAACTACACCCACACGCAGCAGGGTGCTACCTCTTGAGCACTTGCGTTGGTTTTCCCTTGAAGAGGAAAGGGTGGTCCAGCAAAGTAGCGTAAGTATTTCCCTCAGTTTTTGAGAACCAAGGTATCAATCCAGTAGGAGGCTACGCGCGAGACCCTCGCAACTACACAAAACAAATAAATCCTCGCAACCAACGCGATAAGGGGTTGTCAATCCCTACACGGTCACTTACGAGAGTGAGATCTGATAGATATGATAAGATAATATTTTTGGTATTTTTATGATAAAGATGCAAAGTAAAATAAAAGGCAATGAAAATAACTAAGTGTTGGAAGATTAATATGATGGAAGATAGACCCGGGGGCCATATTTTTCACTAGTGGCTTCTCTCAAGAGCATAAGTATTTTACGATGGGTGAACAAACTACTGTTGAGAAATTGACAGAATTGAGCATAGTTATGAGAATATCTAGGTATGATCATGTATATAGGCATCACGTCCAAGACAAGTAGACCGACTCCTGCTTGCATCTACTACTATTACTCCACACATCGACTGCTATCCAGCATGCATCTAGAGTATTAAGTTCATAAGAATAGAGTAACTCCTTAAGCAAGATGACATGATGTAGAGGGATAAATTCATGCAATATGATAAAAAAACATCTTGTTATCCTCGATGGCAACAATAAAATACATGCCTTGCTGCCCCTACTGTCACTGGGAAAGGACACCGCAAGATTGAACCCAAAGCTAAGCACTTCTCCCATTGCAAGAAAGATCAATCTAGTAGGCCAAGCCAAACTGATAATTCGAAGAGACTTGCAAAGATAACCAATCATACATAAAAGAATTTAGAGAAGATTCAAATATTGTTCATACATAAACTTGATCATAAACCCACAATTCATCGGTCTCAACAAACACATAGCAAAAGAAGACTACATCAAATAGATCTCCACAAGAGAGGGGGCGAACTTTGTATTGAGATCCAAAAAGAGAGAATAAGCCATCTAGCTAATAACTATGGACCCGTAGGTCTGAGGTAAACTACTCACACTTCATCGAAGAGGCTATGGTGTTGATGTAGAAGCCCTCCATGATCGATGCCCCCTCCGGCGGAGCTCTGGAACAGGCCCCAAGATGGGATCTCGTGGATACAAAAAGTTACGGCGGTGGAATTAGGGTTTTAGCTCCGTATCTGATTGTTTGGGGGTACGTAGGTATATATAGGAGGAACGAGTATGTCGGTGGAGCAACAGGGGGCCCACGAGGGTGGAGGGCGCGCCTGGGGGGTAGGCGCCCCCTACCTCGTGGCTTCCCTATTGGTTGCTTGACATAGGGTCCAAGTCTCCTGGATCTTGTTCGTTCCAAAAATCACGTTCCCGAAGGTTTCATTCCGTTTGGACTCCGTTTGATATTCTTTTTCTGCGAAACTCTGAAATAGGCAAAAATAGCAATTCTGGGTTGGGCCTCCGGTTAATAGGTTAGTCCCAAAAATAATATAAAAGTGAATAATAAAGCCCAATAATGTCCAAAACAGAAGATAATATAGCATGGAGCAATCAAAAATTATAGATACGTTGGAGACGTATCAAGCAACCCCAAGCTTAATTCCTGCTTGTCCTCGAGTAGGTAAATGATAAAAAACAGAATTTTTGATGTGGAATGCTACTAGGCATAATTTCAATGTAATTCTTCTTAATTGTGGTATGAATATTCAGATCCGAAAGATTCAAGGCAAAAGTTTAATATTGACATCAAAAATAATAATACTTCAAACATACTAACTAAGCAATTATGTCTTCTCAAAATAACATGGCCAAAGAAAGTTATCCCTACAAAATCATATAGTCTGGCTATGCTCTATATTCACCACACAAAGTATTTAAATCATGCACAACCCCGATGACAAGCCAAGCAATTGTTTCATACTTTTGACATTCTCAAACTTTTTCAATCTTCACGCAATACATGAGCGTGAGCCATGGACATAGCACTATATGTGGAATAGAAAGGTGGTTGTGGAGGTAACAAAAACGGAGAAGATAGTCTCACATCAACTAGGCGTATCAACGGGCTATGGAGATGCCCATCAATAGATATCAATGTGAGTGAGTAGGGATTGCCATGCAACGGATGCACTAGAGCTATAAGTGTATGAAAGCTAAACAAAAGAAACTAGTGGGTGTGCATCCAACTTGCTTGCTCACGAAGACCAAGGGCATTTTGAGGAATCCCATCATTGGAATATACAAGCCAAGTTCTCTAATGTAAAATTCCCACTAGTATATGAAAGTGACAACATAGGAGACTCTCTATCATGAAGATCATGGTGCTACTTTGAAGCACAAGTGTGGTAAAAGGATAGTAGCATTGTCTCTTCTCTCTTTTTCCCTCATTTTTTACTATTATTTATTATTATTATTTTATTTGGGCCTTTTCTCCCTTTTTATGGCCTCTTTTTTTCTAGTCCGGAGTCTCATCCCGACTTGTGGGGGAATCATAGTCTCCATCATCCTTTCCTCACTTGGGACAATGCTCTAATAATGATGATCATCACACTTTTTTTTACTTGCAACTCAACAATTACAACTCAATACTTAGAACAAAATATGACTCTATGTGAATGCTTCTGGCGGTGTACCGGGATATGCAATGAATCAAGAGTGACATGTATGAAAGAATTATGAACGGTGGCTTTGCCACAAATACGATGTCAACTACATGATCATGCAAAGCAATATGATAATGATGGAGCGTGTCATAATAATCGGAACGGTGGTAAGTTACATGGCAATATTGTGACGCCCCCGATTTGACCGTACACTAATCATACACGCAAATGTGTACGATCAAGGTCAAGGACTCACGGGAAGATATCACAACACAACTCTAGACACAAATTAAAATAATACAAGCTTTATATTACAAGCCAAGGACCTCAAGGGCTCGAATACATAAGCTCGAAAACACAAGAGTCGGCGGAAGCAACAATATCTGAATACAGACATGAGTTAAACAAGTTTGCCTTAAGAAGGCTAGCACAAAAACAACAACGATCGAAAAGGCAAGGCCTCCTGCCTGGGAGCCTCCTAACTACTCCAAGTCGTCAGCGGCCGTCACATAGTAGTAGGCACCCTCGGGGTAGCAGTAGTCATCAGTGGTGTCGTCTGGCTCCTGGGATCCGTCATCTGGTCGCAACAATTGGGTATGGGTGAAAAGAGGTAACAAAGCAGCCGTGAGTACTCATCGAAAGTTCTCGCAAGACTTACATCAGATCTAATCTAAGTATGCATTTGTATCAAAGGAAATGGGTTGTATCTGTGGACTAAACTGCAGAATGCCAGAAACAAGGGGAAAGCCTAGCCTATCGAAGACTAGCATCTTCAAGTACCTTCAAGCATCTTGCAGCATTTAGAAGAGTACAGATCAACATAATGTAAAGTAGTAGTAGTGTTATCAACCTCGGCCAGAGATCCTTTCTCGACTCCCTGCGAGAAAGCAATACCAGAGCCATACTATCCATTTCTCATCACAAGTATCCAGTTCAAGTTGTATCGATCGGGATGCAACTCCAAGTGTCCGTTACCATAGGACAAGCTATCGATAGATGTTTTCTTCCCTGCAGGGGTGCACCAACTTACCCACCACGCTCGATTAACTCCGTCCGAACACACTTTCCTAGGTCATGCCCGGCCTTGGCCAAACAATACGCCGCAACCTGACCTAGGCTTAATAGAGAGGCCAGCACGTCGGACTAAACCTATGCCCCCAGGGGTCATGGGCCATCGCCCCGGGAACTCCTGCATGTTGCGTGGGCGGCCGGTGAGCAGACCTAGCTACCTCCTTCAACAAGGCAGGAGCTTACGTAGTCCAACCCGGCGCGCGCCGCTCCGTCGCTGGCGTCTATTAAGCTTCGGCTGATGTATACGACGTAGAACGCCCATACTATGCCCACATGATGCTTAGTGCTATTAGGCCAGAGGCCCCTCGAATCAAATATCCAAATCGTAGTGGATTAGTAACGTGCGGTAACAAGTAGAGACTCACGAAAGATGTGACCCTGTTGCCCCGTCTAGAGTACTTGCAACAAGGGCTAAGAATGCCCGGCCACACCTCGTAAGTATCTCGCGGGCACCTTCCAGGCCAACCCAACTCCACATCACTCGCTATCAAGCTCGCGCGGGTACCCCTCAGGGCCGCCCGTCTTTAGTAACATGGTTTAGTATAGAGTCATAGTAACCATAGTAACTATGTGTCTAACACCAAGGGGAAAACCCGAGGAATCACCCCCGGTGAATTCCACTCGATGTTATCATCAAGGTGAATGTAAGAGGATCCACCCTCGAGGTTCACACTTGAGGGGTTGCACGACGGAGCCGTAATGGAAGTGGTTAAGGAGGAAATCACCCTCGATGACCTCGACTGTATAGCTACACTATAGAGATCTCATCAGGAGTGATGTAAGAGGTTCCACCCTCAACACTCGATGGTAACTCTGCAGAATCATACAACTAGGGGGGTGATGTGCGGTGTCGGGGCTTGGATGTCGATCACGTTGATCGAGTCAAGCGAGGCAACTGGGACATGGTGGGGGTCACTGATGGATCTCTAAGCAACCTATACTAAGCAATTTAGGATAAGCAGGTAAGGTATGAAAGCAGGTAACAAAAAACAGGCTATGCATCAGATTAGGATCATACAGAAAGTAGTAGCTGTTCTAATGCAAGCATGAGAGGGAAAGTAATGGGCGATATCGGAATGATCAAGGAGGGTTTGCTTGCCTGGAAGCTCTGCTGAAAAGGAAGAAGTGTCGTCGTTGACGCAGCCGATCACAGGGGCATCAACAGCGGTCTCGGGGTCTACCGGAGAGAAGAGGGGGAAGAAACAGTAAATACAGAGCAAACATAGCACCACAAAGCATAACATGGCAATAAGATGTGTCGGTTGTGACCTAACATATGGCTACACGATATAGGTGAAGGGGGAATTCAACCGGGAATGTTTTCCCGGTTTTGGACCTGTGTCAGACAGATGACCGGAGGGGGAATGTTCCATGTTCAAATAGTTAGAGGCATCTGAAATGTATGTGGGTTGCTTATTCGGGTTCATTTTGTCGTTCTGAGCAACCTTCATGTATAAAGTTTTTCGATCCGAGCTACGGTTTATTTAATATGATATTCTAAAGTTTTTATTAACTGATGGAATTTAATTATTTATTTCAACATTATCCAGAATAGTAAATGATGATGTCAGCATGACATCATGCTAATGTCAGCAGTCAACTGTGCAGTTGACTGGGTCAACTACGTGTGGGTCCCGCATGTCATACACTGTTTAGTTTAATTAGGGTTTAGCTAATTAATTACTGTTTAATTAAACTAACAGGTTAATTAGATTAATTAAATAGGATTAATTAACTTAACTAGATTCTAGGTCACACCGATCTAGCCTGTAACACCTCATATCACTTTGCGGCCTCACGCACGGTATTCCCACGGGTGTCGCCTTACCATGGCCCGGGACCGTTTGCGCCTTTTGGCACACGTATATGATAGTGTCGCTAGAATTCATATGACAAAGAACCTGGGCCGACATGACTAGTCGTGAAACCAAAGTGGCACTAACTTACGGAGACAAGCATACATGAATCAACATCAAGCATGTCGGTTAGCAGCGTGCAAATCCGGGCTGTAGCACTAGGCTAACAGGACTCCGGGAACCCGGGCTGTAGCAGGCTAGGCAGGACTCCGGATGTCGCCGCGTGACATTTCCCCGAAGGGACACACACAGGAACAAAGTGGATCACATGCCGGCCAACCAAGTGTTCCGGAGCAGTAGTGCTGGGCTAGCAGGACTCCGATGAATCAGGCTGTAGCGGACTACTATGGCTCATGGAAGCACAAGACTACATTTCCCCGTAAGAGAGGCTACCAAGGATAAACAACTAGGTTGTCGGATCTCACACATACCAAGCATTTCAATCATACACACAATATGCTCGATATGTGTAAATACAACATGGCATCACAACATAACTCTACGACTCAAGTATTTATTCATTAAGCTTCGAGGAGCGAGATATTACAAACATGGGTCTCATGACCCAACATTCAGAGCATACAAGTCAAAGCACATGCGGAAGATTAACTTGTCTGAGTACAGACAACTAAAAATGAAGAAGGCTGAGGAGCCTGACTATCTACAAGACCCTCCCAAGGGTACAAGATCGTAGCTGAGGTAACAAGCTAAACATCGAAGTCCACGTGGAACTACTAGCGAGACTGAAGTCTCTCTGCAAAACATAAATTAAGCAAACGTGAGTACAAATGTACTCAGCAAGACTTACATCAGAACTAACTACATATGCATCATTGTCAACAAAAGGAATGGTGGGGTTTAACTGCAGCAAGCCAGCTTTTGACTCAGTGGCTAACCTGAACTACGACTGCAAGTACCTCTTTTGAGGTGGCGCACACGAGTCCACATATTCACCATATCAATACTCCACTATCGATCCGCTCCCGTCTCCCTACGAGAAGGCCATCCATAGCACTCACGCTTATCTTGCGCATTTTAGAGTATCCACTTTCACTTGTCTATGAACTATGCAAGGGGTCCAAGTTTCCATATCCGAGGAATCTGGCTATTCGAATAGATAATGAAAACCCTGCAGGGGTGTACTTCTTCACACACGCTCTCGCCACTTACCACCATGTACACATCGTGTATCTCGGCAACCTTCAAGCAGAAGCCTGGCGATGGAGTCGGCCACGACCTGACTAACCAACAAGTCTCTTGTCCAGGTTTATCGCCTATTCGGGTTCCATCCGCAAGGAGATCCGGCCGGGGTGTCGCTCACGGCCCCAAACGATGTGAGCAGGGTTCCCAAGCCCACCATCCGGGTGCCACTTGGTACATCGTGCCACTGTGCCTAGTCTATCCCAAGCCCACTTGTACCGGGTGCCACTTGGTAGACTACTAACACTACCTACAAACACCAGAAACTAGTTGCAACTCCTGGACAGAGATCAGGTTGATTAATAAGTCGAGAGAGCTTGGAGCGCCCGGAGCCCAATGTGTGGTAGTAACTGTTCATGGATCACAAACACAAAACACAGTTCCTGAGAACGGCTGCAATGAGACAACCCACCATGTACTCCTACATGGCCTCTCACCGCTACCTTTATCAAATCGTGTTCACACACTTAGCTCTCAACGGTAGGACATGTTCACCACATTCCAATTCATCCCTGATGAATCAGACCTGACTCAACTCTAAGCAATAGCAGGCATGACAAACAAGCATGAATGAGTAGGCACATCAGGGCTCAAACAAATCCTACTCATGCTAGTGGGTTTCATCTATTTACTGTGGCAATGACAGGTCATGCAGAGGAAAGGGGTTCAGCTACCGCAGCATGTAACAGTTGAATCGTTGTTGTCCTAATGTAGTAAAAGAGAGCAGGAGCAAGAGAGTGGGACTGTATCGGAATGAACAAGGGGGTTTTGCTTGCCTGGCACTTCTGAAGATAGTATAGTTCTTCATCGGTGTCATCGATCTCATCGCCGGAACAACATCTACTGAAGGGGGACAAATACCGACAATAGAGAGGAAACACAATCAATGCAATGCAACAATATGATGCATGATCATGACATGGCAATATGCTATGATTTGGGCTAATGCAACAGAAAGTCATTTTAATTGAAGTGGAATTCAAAACTACATCAAATTCCAACTCCAAACCTATTTTGAAATTTGCCCTAATCATGTTTCATCCTAAAGAGTGAGGTTAACTTTCTCAAACATGCCTAAAAATGACATAAACAGATTCTTTGGATTTTTCTGATCATTTTTCATATATAATTTATTTCATTTGGAGCTATAGATTAATTTCTATGATTTTTCAAAGTTTTGGATATTTTCTGGAATTTTTTGAATTATATTAAATCCAGAAAATTAATAACTGCGCCAGCATTGCGTCACTGTGACGTCAGCAAGTCAACTGTGACTGACCAGGTCAAACCTGACCAGTGGGGTCGACAGGTCAGTGACCTAGCGCTGTGTTGTGTGGTTGACAAGTGGGCCTGGTCAATGGCCACGTCGGCAGGGTCAAATCTGACGCCTGGGTCCACCGGGATTACGTTAAGTCTAACTAATTTTGTTAGTGGTTTAACTAAGCCGGTGGGGCCCAGCTGTCGGTGGCATAGGGGCTTAGTTAATGGGGTGATTAACCCCTAACAGTTTGCTATCACCGGCGGCTAATCGCCGGCGTAACCAGGATGCGGTGGCGTTATCCGTCCGGCCAACTCCGGCGACGGGAGCTCGCGCGGCTGGGCGCATTGGAACCGGAGCAAGGAGGCGCGTCGGTTGGTGGCCTCAGGCGATGCTAGGGTGGCCGGGAATGTCGACGGCATCGAGTTCCGCGGCGGCGCAGTTGCGGCTTGCACGGGTGCAAGGGCCACGGTGCACGAGCGAATGACCTGAGGCGCACTACGGTTTCCTGGAGAAGCCCAGAGCACGACTCCATGCTTGGGTTGGTCAGGCGGGACGGCTAGCGACGGTGAGCTTCGCGGCGGCGGCAGCGATTGCTCGGCCATGGCGGGGCTGTGGTTAGAGGACGAGAACAGAGGGGGCGAGCACGGAGGGAGGTGTAGGAGCTCACAAGGGTGTGGCAGAGAAGGTCAGCGGGCTCGGGAACGTGTCGGAGATGGCGGATCGACGGCGGCGGTGGTCGGAGCCCGAGGTGGAAGACGACGGCGATGGCGACGTAGTAGGGTGCCCGAGGATGCGTGGCTCGTCTGGGATGATGAAGACGATGAGGCGGAGCCGATGGACACGGCGGTTGGTCGAGGGACGGGAGGTGGCCGCGGTTGTCGGTGATGGTGGCGACGGTCGTGCTCGGGTGGGTGAGAGAGAGGGGTCCAGCCGAGGGGAGAGAGAGCGCTGAGAGGGGGGAAGGATCCGGGGGGTCTGGGCGTCTCACTGGTGTGGCTGGAAGAGCCGGGGTGTCGCGCTGGAGCAGGAGGTGGCGCGGCTGCGGCATGCCGGACACGCAGCTGCTCCTACTGGCAGGAGCTAGAAGACAGCGTTGCCCCTGGTGGGCTGGGCTGCTTCTGCTAGGTAAGGCCCAGGTAAACTCTTTCTCTCTCTTTCCTTTATTCTAGTTCCTGTTTTTTATTGTTTGCCTCTGTTTGAACTTGGTTTGCTAACCAAATTATTTTGTTGCTTCTGAAAATTGTTGTGGGAGCTAAAAGAATTAAACCAAAGCTCCATAAAATATTTCAGAATTATTGGACATATATTTATTTAATAGTAGATATAAATCTAATTCAAATAGCTATTGATTTAATTCAAAGGCCCAAAATAAATATCTCTGAGTCTCCAAAAACATTGGTTTGAATTTTACCTCTTGCCAATATTTTTATAGAATAACAGGAACATTTTCTTGGACTCATTTGAAAAGATTTTAATGTTGATTATTTCTGAAGTGATTCCTAAGGGTTTCAACTAACCTCAATTCAACTTTCAGAATTTAGACATGATGCATCATGCTTTCAAATGCAACTAATTACAAACATATTCTAGGGCTGTGACAACTCACGCCCACTAAACAAGAATCTCGTCCCGAGATTCAAGACGTGAGGTAAGAAGACAGAGGGAACACAAAGCCGACATGATCTTCATGATCCAATTGCCCTTCTCGGAGATGTTGATTCATTGCTCCAATTGATATTGACGTCTTTGCTTTCGAGATCTTCATCCAACATGATGATGACGGAAAGAGACTCTCTACCGAAATCGATCTTCTCGAAGATCGAACAACTCACGATCAACTTATGGGGTGAGATGTAGGAACATCTCTCGAGCTGAGACACAAAACACATATCGAGAGGGGAGGAAAGAAACATATGACGAGGTTTCAATTTGGCAGGCTACAATTCCACACTTGACTAAGATGGAGCATGAATTTCAAAGTAGCAAGGAGATAATTGCCACGATTTCGTAACGTGATACCTTAAGGAAGGTGACTCGTAGAATTATCCCCTTAAGTGGCAAAAAGAATTACTTTTGATACAAAGATCATTGAAACTCTTTATACCAACCTAAGGTAATCACAATCGATCATTTGAAGGAGTCGGAAAAGGATGGCATACTCACACTAGAATGGATGATGTGGACTACCTTGTTGAAGACAACACAATGAGTGATTTTTGCTTATCACCGGAAATGGATGGGACCCACGGTAAGTCCACTTTTGAAGATGATCCTGAACAACAACTACTGAGATGCAAGCTGGGAACAAAATGCAAATGTTGGGAATGTTCCAACCATCATATCTGCCTGAGATTCAGATCTGGTTGGTAATAGATACTTCAGACTCAACATGTCTAAAAGAAAAGTTGCAACACAAATCGACGAGATAACATTGCGAGATTCTCGGGAAATGAACTACGATAGCAAGCCCCAAAACATGAGTTGGTTCTGCTACAAACCTGTGAACACGCTGTCCAAGACAAGCATGACCACGTAGTAGTCCTATAATAAAACACTACCGAGTTCAGGTGGGGAGCCATCATCGAGGATATCGAAGTCCTTATATGAGCCCCGGGTCTTAAGAAGGAGCTTCTTTTCCTTGAACAAATCAATCAGTGGCTTGGGGTGCTAGGGAATACGTATGGAGTGGAGGTAATTAATCTACCAAACCATAGAATACTTCGCACGTATGCATGACTGAATTGGGATGGTACCAGAGGAAACAAAACAATCTTTCTCGAACTCATGGCAGCAACTTGCTCCGAATATACATGAATTTGAGGAAGTCACTTCTTCCATCCAAGCATAAGCTTCATGAACGGAACACGAAGGCATTGCTTACAAAGTTTCCAATACTAGGTTGATGTTCAACATGAATCATGGGGGAGACAAAATGCTGCTGATGGGCTCAACAGGAACTCATCGGAATTTCCATATCACTGGACTTCCACCATCATGTGAACACGGTGATAGCATTGGTCAGACCAAAAGATGTAATGGTGTATGCTCGAGGGATCAACCACGAGTAAGACAACATTACAAGATCGTTGGTTCTGATTTGACTTGACGATAGCCCATACTCAAGTCAAAGTTTTGACAAGGTGATAGACCCAGCAACTGATCATGAGGACCAATTAATGAAGATATCATCTTTCTTCAACAACTATCAAAACACAAGGATATCCCTTTGGGATGAACTAAGTCGGACAAGCTATCATATTCCAACTCTCCAAGTTGTCATTTAGCGTAACCAACTATTTCAGGGTATCCAATACAAATTCTTGGAGAAATAACGATTTATAGAAAAATCAACTTGATCACGAGGTCAACATAGCGGTCAGGTGATAACCAGGTAATACTTCCAAGAAGATATTCGAAAAATCACGAACCACCGATATCTTACTAAGCTCAAGATCAATCTTGCTTTTCAAGGCAAGACGATATGATCAAGGGAGCGAGGGATTGACACAATCCTAACTCATTGATCGAAGAGTGCACCAGGAAATATGGACCGGGTAGCAAGATCAATCTTAGAATGGTAGTTCAATAACCAACACGCTAAGAATGAGAATATTGTCCATTTACTACCAAGCAACGAGTTGCTCGGAGTATTGATTTCACACATCACGATTCACTTGTCGGCATTCCGGTTACAATAACATGGGAACCGAGGAATGAACAATGATGGCAAGAAGTATCACTGCAACAAGAATTCATAAGAGATGGTGCAAATCTCATGATATTCCTGACATAAAGTGGATAATACTTCAGGGTAGAACAGACCAATAGCTTGATTGCATTTGATCTGCGAAATACAACTGCTTTGACCCAATCCTAGAAATGGATGAGGTACTGGAGTTTGTTTCTCCTAGTCATTCTGAACTACAATGGCTTGACGGACCACAAGAATGATAGGCACCGATGAACGAATGCTCACATACTCTTGACTATCAATTGATAGATGAAGGTTGGAATACAACTAAAGAGAGACAACTCAAAGGAATATATGATTATCTGAGTTGTGGAGGCATAGATTAGTATGTCGAACAAGTTCAACATATTTCTTCCAGATAACCCATGCAGAAGAGGAACGACTGGCAGAATCACAATTTTTGAATGGAGAACTCATCAATAGCACTCTTGTTGTGATCATTGGGTTCAACAAGGAACTTTTGCCATAAGTAGTTCATGGAAATTTGGAAGAAGGAAATACCAGAACCTCGAGGACTATCGCAAGATTACTAATATCCTAAAGGAACTAGCAAACACTATCAACATGAAGTAAGTAGGGTGAATCTCGGATATAAAGAATTGCTAGATTAGTGGGTGGTTCGCTAGAATGCCTAGGGTCATAATACTAGCTCCAACATATATGTAAAGGCAATGGAGTACCTCAACAGACCGATTAGTGTGCTTAATCTGGCCCAAAGGACATCGGAAACGGGATGAAGAGATTTGCAAATGCATCAAACTGTTTAGAAACATGGGATGACTCGGACAGCATAACGGCTGTAATTGCTCAAAAGATTTGAGACAACCTGCAAAAATGGTGGCATAACCACTCAACATCACAATATCAAGGTTCTGAGGCCATCTATGAACATGTGGAAGTAGTAGGAACTGAACTGAGGCTTGAACTCAACAATCCTAGGCAACTACGGTTTAGTAACACGTCATCGTGAGAGATAGAAGAGAAGCCTAGTTCTTAACCCCGTAGAAAAGATAAGATGACTCAGATCAGAAGGTCATGAGGATAAGGAGTAAAAAGAGCCTTACGTTCCCTTCCACAATCAATTCCCTTATATAACTAAAGCATTTCTAGACACGACTTCGACCAGCTTGGCTTGGTAATCCTACAGGCAGTCAGGCTCTGATACCAAAGCTGTCAGGACCCCGATTCTTGGTCACACCAATCTAGCCTGTAACACCTCATATCACTTTGCGGCCTGACGCACGGTATTCCCACGGGTGTCGCCTTACCATGGCTCGGGACCGTTTGAGCCTTTTGGCACACGTATATGATAGTGTCGCTAGCATCCATATGACAAAGAACCCGGGCTGACATGAAAATTAATTGATTAATTATTTTAACTATATATATATATATTTTATAAAACGTTCTAGGGCGTGGGGGGCCCATGTCATAGGCCCCAGGGGGCTTAACAGGGCGGGTTAACTGGCGCGGTGGTTAGCGGGCGCGGGTGAGTGTGGGCGCCCGTCGGGGTCGAAGCCTGGCGCGGCGTGGCGAAGCCGTGGCCTCAGCAAGGCTCGCCGGCCGGCCGCAGCAGGCGGAGGTGGGGGTAGGGCGACGGCGCGCGGGCGCTGTGGGTGCGTTGGCAGGCGAGGCATCAGCAGGGCGGCAGGAGCAGGAGGTCGGGGCGAGCGGAGGAGTGCGCACGCCAGCAAGGTGAGCTGGGCGCGCGTGCGGCGGGGCGCCTGCAGCCAGCAGGGCGGCCAGAGGCGGTAGCGGCAGCGGTGCAGCACGCGGGCGGGAGCAGGCGCGACGGGCGCGGGCAGCCGTGGGCCGCACCGGGAGCAACGGGACAGACAGGCACGCGCACTGGCGTGCACGAGGCGCGTCCAGGGCAAGGCCAAAGGCAGCCTGTGCGTGAGGCAGGGCGTGGTGAGCGCGGTCGGCGCGCGTACGGGGCGACGGCCAACGGTGCCGGGGCGCGCGGTGACGACGGCGTGTGCGCACAGAGGAGGAAGGGAGGAAGAGGGAGGTAGCTGCGGTGCTCACAGGGGAGCGGGAGGGACATGGCAGCGGGCTCAGGGGTGACCCATGGGGAGGAGGATGACGACGACGGCACGATGCTGGTGGCGTTCATAGGGGGGTCGGCGCAGAGGCCGGTGAGGGAGTCCTGGATTAGGGGGTCTCCGGACAGCCGGACTATATCCTTTGGTTGGACCGTTGGACTATGAAGATACAAGTTTGAAGACTTTGTCCCGTGTCCGGATGGGACTCTCCTTGGCGTGGAAGGCAAGCTAGGTAATACGGATATGTAGATCTCCTCCCTTATAACCGACTTTGTGTAACTCTAGCCCCCTCCGGTGTCTATATAAACCTAGCCCCCTCCGGTGCTAAATTCATTAAGGTCTCTCTCCTTGTCAGGAGAGCCTTGGCCAAACTATGTCCGCCTAGAATGGGATGTGGACGATGAAGGAATTCGCTGCCCACCCACCACCCACTTAGTAGCCACTGTCGACGATTTAACCGACATGCTCGACTTCGACTCCGAAGTCATCGACGGTATGGACGACGATGTAGGAGACGAACAGGAACCACCGCCCACAGGGCGCTGGACCGCCACCTCATCATATGATATATACATGGTGGACACCCCCAAAGAAGGCAACGGCGACGAGATAGCGGAGGAAGACCCCTCCAAGAAGCAACCCAAGCACCAACGTCAGCGGCGCCGCTCTAAGTCCTGCCATAGCAAAAGTAGTGATACCGGCACAACAGACAATAACACTCCGGATAGTGCCGAAGACGACAATAATCCCCTCCAGCACAATTTAGAGCAGGAGGGTGAACAAGCTAGCCCTCTAGAGCGGGCAGCAGATGGAGAACTAGAGGAGGACAATTATATGCCTCTCTCTGAAGACGAGGTGAGCCTCGGCGATGAACAATTTATCGTGCCGGGGGATCCCGTCAAGCAGGAGCGCTTCAAGCGCCAGCTTATGGCCACAGCAAATAGCGTGAAGAAAAAGCAACAACAGCTCCAAGCTGATCAAGACTTGCTAGCAGACAGATGGACCGAAGTCCTTGCGGCCAAGGAATACGAACTTAAGCGCCCCTCCAAGAGTTACCCAAAACGCAGGTTGCTACCTCACCTCGAGGAGGAAGCATTAAAACCTCCATCACCAGTGTACGATGCGGCTGACCGGCCACCGCGTAGCCGAGCCAGAGAGGCATTTCAGCCTGAAGTTCAGCCTGCACCCCGCCACCACTCAATCAAAAATACCAAGGCCCGGGGCAACACACGGGACCTGCGAGACGTATTGGACAACAAGGCAAAACTTGCAAGGTCAATATACAGGTCACAGGCGCGCGCGCCAACACGGGACGATGATCGCTGCGACAGATACACCAAAGGTAAATCCGACCGGGCCGAATACAGCAGACAAGACTCATATGAACTGCGTCGTGATATAGCCCGACACAGAGGCGCCGCACACCCCCTATGCTTCACTGATGAAGTTATGGATCACGAATTCCCGTAGGGTTTTAAACCCGTAAATATCGAATCATACGATGGTACAACAGATCCCGCTGTATGGATTGAGGATTTCCTCCTTCACATCAACATGGCTCATGGTGACGATCTATATGCCATCAAGTACCTCCCACTAAAACTCAAAGGATCAGCTCGGCATTGGCTGAATAGCTTGCCAGCAGACTCCATCGGCAGTTGGGAGGATTTGGAAGACACTTTACTTGACAACTTCCAGGGCACTTATGTGCGACCACCGGATGCTTATGACTTGAGCCATATAAATCAGCAGCCAGGAGAATCGGCCAGGCAATTCTGGACATGGTTCCTGACCAAGAAAAACCAAATCATTGACTGTCCGGATGCAGAGGCCCTAGCGGCATTCAAGCATAACATCCGCGACGAGTGGCTTGCCCGCCACCTTGGCCAGGAGAAGCCGAAGTCTATGGCAGCTGTCGGTGTCAAAACCGGCGGATCTCGGGTAGGGGGTCCCGAACTGTGCGTCAAGGCCGGATGGTAACAGGAGACAAGGGACAAGATGTTTTTTACCCAGGTTCGGGCCCTCTCTATGGAGGTAATACCCTACTCCTGCTTGATTAATATTGATGATATGGGTAGTACAAGAGTAGATCTACCACGAGATCAAGGAGGCTAAACCCTAGAAGCTAGCCTATGGTATGATTGTTGTGTATGGAGTTGATTGCCTACGGACTACAGCCCTCCTGTTTATATAGACACCGAATAGGGTTAGGGTTACATAAAGTCGGTTACAATGGTAGGAGATCTTGAATATCCGCATCGCCAAGCTTGCCTTCCACGCCAAGGAAAGTCCCATCCGGACACGGGACGAAGTCTTCAATCTTGTATCTTCATAGTCCAGGAGTCCGGCTGAAGGTATAGTCCGGCTACCCGAACACCCCCTAATCCAGGACTCCCTCAGTAGCCCCTGAACCAGGCTTCAATGACGACGAGTCCGGCGCGCAAATTGTCTTCAGCATTGCAAGGCGGGTTCCTCCTCCAAGTCCTTCATAGAAGATTGTAAACACCAATAGTAGTGTCCGGCTCTGCAAAATAAGCTTCCACATATCGCCATAGAGAGAATAATATTAACACAAATCAAATCTGCTGACGTATTCTGCAGTGCGCCATCACACTACAGCCAAGTCCTTTACTTGAATCGTTTTTACTTTCCCACCTCAGCATGTTTTGCGAGGCGGTTTCCTTGGCACGTCTTGGCAAAGCAGAGATTGTGTACCCCCCTTTACGGGATTCTCATCAATACGGACGTGGATAACCCAACTGCGCCATTTATCACGGCGCTTGGGAGGCAAGCAAGTTTTACTAGGCAGGTGGGGACGCACAACCGCATCCACCCATATAAGGGGATAAGGATCCACCTTTTTACCTACGCCTTCTTCCTCCTTTGCCTATCCATCTCCTGCGCACTCGAGCTCCAGCGCCCAAGCCCGCACTTCCCACCTCAACCTTCTCCAGCAATGTCCGGAGCGGGAGGCAAGTGGATGGTCTCCTCCATCACGGAGGGCCATGTCAAAAGGCTAAGGAAGGCCGGATACTTGGCCAAAGACATCGCGCACCGGCTTCCCGAGGAGGGGCAGCTTCTCCCCACCCCAAGGCCCCATGAGAGGGTAGTATTCCTTCCCCACTTTCTTCACGGACTGGGTTTTCCACTCCACCCGTTTGTCCGGGGGCTCATGTTTTACTATGGCCTGGATTTCCATGATCTGGCCCCAAACTTCGTCCTCAACATCTCGGCGTTTATCCTTGTGTGCGAGGCTTTCCTCCGCATCCGCCCCCATTTCGGCCTATGGCTCAAGACCTTCAACGTCAAGCCCAAGGTGGTGCGCGGTAGCCAGGCAGAATGCGGAGGCGCCATGGCGGGCAAGATGGCCAACGTCCTATGGCTCGAGGGCTCCTTCGTGGAGACCCTGAAGGGGTGGCAATCGTGGTGGTTTTACATCACCGAGCCACGCGATCCGAAATGGATCGCAACCCCCGAGTTCTGATCCAGACCCCCCACGTGGCTTATGTCCTGGAAAGAGACGGGTCTGTCATGGGGCGACGAAAAAGAGGTGACCGGACTGCAGACATGCATCCAGTCCCTGGTGAGCAAGCCGATCAAGCTCGTCAATGTAGTCCAGGTTATGCTCGTCCGCCGGATCCTCCCGTGTCAACAACGGGGCTTTAATCTGTGGGAGTTCAACCCGGTGCAGCACCAAACCCTTAACAGGCTCTTCGACACGACGTATGAAGATGTCTGGAAGGTGCTAACCAAAGGCGCCGAGGATCCTACATCTGCTTCCGAGGACCGCGGATACAGATCGCAGCGTCACGCTAGCGAGGTAATCTATTTTCACCTTTTGTAGGATGTTAAGTTTTTCCATAGTTTGACTCTATGCGGGATCTAAGCTCCCTTACCTTTGACAGGCTTGGTGGGCGAAGTCCGGATCGATTAACTGTCCGGCTCCCTTGCCCGAAGACCCAGCCCCCACTCTACTAGCGAAGCTGCTGGTTCCGGCGCCTTATGTGGTGCCGGAGAAGAAGGCCAAGAAGAAGAAGGCCACGGGGACTCGAAAGAGTTCTCGGCATATGGTGGTGTCGGATTCGTTGTCCGATGAGTCCGAGACGCACTCCTCCCATAGAGACGAGGAGGAGGAAGAAGAATCCTCTCCCCCTCCAGCGGGAGGATGAAAGAAGAGGAAGGCCGCCCCAGTAGGGGGGCCGAAGGGTCCAAGAAGAGGAAAACCCCTCCGCCGGACTACGCCCCCGACGCCGACGAGGACGAACAGGAGTGGCCGGACAGGGCCAGGCGTCCGGTGAAATCGTAAGTGTTCGGATACCAGAGTAACTCATGATATTCCTTTTGTTGCACAACTTTCCCTAATGTCGAACATAATTATGTAGCTCGCCCCGGGCCGAACTCAACGAGTCGTCGAGCGGCTCCCTGGATTCATCGGACGTGAACTCAGTTCCGCCCGCTGTCTCCCCCCGCACTGCGCACGATGCCGAAGTGGCGTCGCAACGAGCTTCGGGGCAGGAGGAGGTGGTCCGGGAGGAGCCGCAGGGCGACCTCCCGGACCCCAGGAGTAAAGGGGACAAGACCCCCCAGGGCTCCAAGTCCGCCGCGTAGGAATCTTCAACAGTTCCGGACCGCGGTAGGCGAACTCCTTCCAAGAGGAGCAAGCCTTCTGAGCCGGCGGCTTCCGTCCAACCGGAGGTGCCGGACAATCTGCTGGAGGTGCTTGACGGCGCCTCCATCGACGAGGAGCACCGTACTATTATGAGTACGGTGATCTAGAAGGTTCAGTCCGCCAAGAGCGGACTAACTGAAGCTTGCGCTAGCCTCCTAACAGGCTTCGAGGTAAGTAAAAAATGTAAAAATATAACCGCATAGACAGTAGCCCCTGATGCTCTGTTTGGCGCTCGAAAAGAAAAGCCGAATAGAGGATCTATTAAATTTCACAGGAGTCTAACAAAAAGAGTCAATATGCGTATGCAAGCTTCGCTGCTGGCCACCGCCGCACTGACTGCGGAGGTGGGTGCCCTGAAACAGGGCCTCGAGCGGACCGAGCAAGAGCTCGGCCTTGCCAAACGGCAGCTCGAGGAGAAAGAAGGTAAGAAAATACCTTACAGAAAAAGTGCCTATAGAGAGGCGCGATTGCAAAAAATAACAGGATTGCATAGCTTATTATAGGGGCCACGACTGAGGTGGCGACCCTCAAGCAGGCGTTGTCCAAGGCCGAAAAGAAAACGGCCGCGGAGTGCACCGAGCGAGAGAAACTTGGGGCTCAGGTCGGCGAGGTGCAGCAAGAGCTTCAGGCTCTCATAAAAAACATGAGAGTTTGGAGCTTGAGTCAAAGATCCAAGCGTCCGAGCTCGTGGCGGCCCTTGAGACTTCCAAGTCTGCCAAGGCCGAAGCCCAAAAGGCCCTCCAAGAGTTGGAGGATATGAAGAAGATAGCAGCGGGTAAGGCATTCTTTATGCAAAGCAGAAATATAAAAGTAAACTACCTGTTACTTACTCGAATCCGGAGTTCTCCAGGGGCATTCGCAGATCTTCCCCGCAGCGTATCCGACACCGCCGCATTCTACCGAGCTGAAGAGGGCAACTCGACGGAGAAGGTGTTCTGGTCTCAGTATGCTGAGGCCGGACACCCTGTGCCCTTGAGCGACCAGCTGAAACAGCTGGTTGAGCTCCACAAGGCGGCCAAACAGGCCATGAAAGGCTTCATAGTTCGGCTGTGGCCCGGAGAGGCCCTGCCTGGGAGCTACTTCGGGCTGGTGCGGCGGCTGGTGGATGCCTATCCAAGGCTCGAGGTCATCAAGCGCTCCGTCTGCATCGAAGGTGCCCGTAGGGCCCTTGCCCATGCAAAGGTGCACTGGGGTAAGCTAGATGGTGAAAAGCTTGTGAGGGACGGGCCGCCGCCGGGGAAGGAGCATCGCAAGCCCGAGAACTATTACAAGGATGTTCTTGCAGGTGCCCGCCTTGTGGCGGATGAATGTACCAAGGATGTAATTTTTGAATAAACTCGCTCGTTTTTATCATGTGCGCTGAAAACTTGTTCATATGCGCTAAGCAATGCTTATTGAATTTAAAATGTTATTTTCGGTGCGGCCGTTTATCAAAAATTGAGAGATGGCCAGTCATCGACTTCTTCTCCCATGCCACTAGTGCTGGGGTGTTCGGTGATAAACCTGAGTGCTCTTTTTCCCATGGTTGGGTCCTTCGAGGGAGGCGCTCAGCACGACGAACCAGGCAATCGGACTATAATGCTTGAACACTCTCACTTAGCCATAGAACTTTATAATTTTAAATTTCGGCGAAGCCCCTAGTTCGGAAGACCGAGTTCGGGGCGCTATCCACGCCTTGGCCGGACAAATCCGGCTCCTTGCTCGAAGCGGCATAAGTCTTTAGGGACTCGAAAAACCTCTCGAACGGCGACCGGTCTCTCCCCTCATCATGACAGTCAGTTTTAGCTTTCTCCACTGAGGTGCTTAAACCAGCTCAACTGGGGCACAATCGCAGTGGTTCTCCTAGTGCCACCTTAGCCGATAGAGCGAAACGTAAGGCACCAAAACATAGGAGCCGGGCAAACCCAACTATTGACCCAAATCATGATTCGGAGCCGATGCATATAGTGCTATAGTGCCGCACTTGTGAAAGTGTACGGACTTCTCACACCATATTAAAGGGTACTGAAGCCCCTGGCGTACTTGCCGTACCACAGTGTACGGGTCCAACATGTCATTAATGAACATATATAAAAGAGAGTAATGCAGAAAATAGACAAAAGCTATGCATTGTTTATATAAAGGCTATTTGTCACAGCCGAACGATACAAATAGTGCGGTAAGCGAAAGATATTGGACTATTTAGTATGTCCTGCCCAGGGGCAGGCCGTGGAATTGTATTTAAAACAGGTATACCGCTCGTAACAGAGACCACCTGGGAGTTCCACAGTCCGGCATGGCTTGTCTGCCTCCCTGGATCTTGCATCGTTTGTGCGGCAGTCGAATTGCCGAACAGGTCGTCCGAAGTATGGAGTCCTGAAGGTAAGAAAAAATTAAAAAGAGAATTCGGCAGCCCCTAGTACGTTTTAAGCAGTATTCTGGGCGTGTCGTTATTGTGCCCCTTCCCCTGTGCCCATGGTATTTCAAGGGCGTAGTTATGTACGCGAGGTACTGGTTTCGCTATGTCGCGATAGCTGGGGTTGGGGCCGCATTGCTACGCTTTCTCAGAGTGTGCCAGGCGGTCCTGCTGTGGGTTACTCCGGGCGCGCTTGGCAGTGTCTGGCTTTTTAATGGCCGGACTGGAGAATTGCCTGAGAAGGCTACTTCGTACCTCCACTGCGAGAGCCGCCGTATGCTCCTCCATACGGAGGGAGCGTTCGGTGTTTTCGTTGACCGTAATTACTCCTCGAGGGCCTGGCTTCTTGAGCTTGAGATATGCATAGTGCGGCACCGCATTGAACTTTGCAAATGCGGTTCGTCCGAGCAGGGCGTGATAGCCACTGTGAAACGGGACTATATCGAAGATTAACTCTTCGCTTCGGAAATTGTCCGGGGATCCGAAGACCACGTCAAGTGTTACTGAGCCTGTACAGTTGGCTTCTACACCTGGTATAACGCCTTTAAAGGTCGTTCTTGTGGGCTTAATCCTTGAGGGATCTATGCCCATTTTCCGCACTGTATCCTGATAAAGCAGGTTCAGGCTACTGCCGCCGTCCATGAGGAATCTTGTGAGATGAAATCCGTCGATGATTGGGTCAAGAACCAATGCGGAGAAGCCGCCATGACGGATGCTAGTGGGATGGTCCCTTCGATCAAAAGTGATCGGGCAGGAGGACCATGGGTTGAACTTTGGGGCGACTGGCTCTATCGCGTATACGTCCCGTGGCGCATGCTTCCGCTCCCGCTTGGGAATGTGGGTTGCGTATATCATATTCACCGTCCGCACTTGTGGGGGAAAGCCCTTCTGTCCATTGTTGTTCGGCGGCTTGGGCTCCTCATTGTCGCTATGCAGCCCCTTGTCTCTGTTTTCGGCCCTTAACTTGCCTGCCTGCTTGAACACCCAACAATCCTTGTTAGTGTGATTGGCTGGCCTTTCGGGGGTGCCATGTATCTGGCACAAGCGATTGAGTATTCGGTCCAAACTAGACGGGCCCTGAGTATTCTTTTTGAATGGCTTTTTCCGCTGACCGGATTTATAGCCTTTGAATCCGGCATTGACTGCCGTGTCTTCATTGCTTTCGCTGTTAACGCGGCGTTTTTGCTTATTCCGACGTGTCCTGCCACTTTTGTCCTTGGTATCCGAATTACCAGGGTTATTTGATAAGTTGTTACTGCGAGCTAGCCAGCTGTCTTCTCCCGCGCAAAAGCGGATCCAAACCCATGGATTTCGGCTTTTCCTGCCCCAGGTGCCGGGCAAGCCACTCGTCGCGGATGTTATGCTTGAAGGCTGCTAGGGCCTCTGCGTCCGGATAGTCGACTATTTGGTTTTTCTTTGTTAGGAATCGTGTCCAGAATTGTCTGGCCGATTCCTCTGGCTACTGAATTATGTGGCTTAAGTCGTCGGCATCCGGCGGTCGCATGTAAGTGCCCTGGAAGTTGTCGAGGAATGCGGCTTCCAGGTCCTCCCAAGAACCGATTGAGTCTGCTGGCAAGCTGTTAAGCCAATGCCGGGCCGGTCCTTTAAGTTTGAGCGGGAGGTATTTGATGGCGTGTAGATCATCGCCGCGTGCCATGTGGATGTGAAGGAGATAATCCTCGATCCATACCGCCGGGTCTGTTGTGCCATCGTATGATTCAATGTTTACGGGTTTGAAACCCTCTGGGATTTTATGATCCATTACTTCATTCGTGAAGCATAGCGGGTGTATCCGGACGTAGCTCGGAAGCGCTATGTCTGTTGTGTTCGGCTATATCACGACGTAGCTCGGAAGCGCTATGTCTGTTGTGTTCGGCCCGGCCGGATTTGTTGTATCCGGAGTGAAGATCATTGCCACATGCCGTAGGGCGCCTGCGCGATCCGTAGATCGATCTTGTTTGTCTTGCCTTATCCTCCAGTATGTCTCGCAGGTCGGGCGCATTTTCCCGTGCCTTAGTTGAGCGGTGTCGGGGCATTGCTTGGGTGGAGGGCCGAGAGGCCTCTCTATCGCGGCCGCGTGGTGGCCGGTCTGCCATGTCATGCGCTGGTGATGTAGGTGCTTCCTCCTCTGATCGGGGTAGCGGCCTGCGCTTCGGGTAACTCTTGGAGGGGTGTTCGAGTTCATACTCTTCGGCCGTAAGGACTTCAGTCCATCTGTTAGCTAGCAAATCTTGGCCAGCTTTAAGTTGTTGCTGCTTTTTCTTGAGGCTGCTTGCCGTGGCTAAAAGCCTGCGTTTAAAACGCTCTTGTTCGGCGGGGTCTGATGGTATGACGAATTCGTCGTCATCGAGGATTGCCTCGTCTTCGGAGGGAGGCGTATAGTTATCATCCTCGACCTCTCGGTCTGCCGCTCTCTCATGAGGGCTGCCTTCTCCATCTTCCTGTGCCTAATCTTGCTGAGGTGGGTGTTCTTCGGCGTTATCCGGGGTAGTATTATCTCCCAAGCCGGAATCACCGTTTTTGTTTTGGCGGGATTTAGAGCGGCGCCGCTGACGCCGGCGCTTCGGCTGTTTCTTGGGGGCGTCATCCCCCACTGTTCCATCGCCATCTCCATCTTTTGGAGTATCCACCATATATATGTCATATGATGAGGTGGCCTTCCAGCGCCCTACAGGTGATGGTTCCTGTTCGTCTCCTACATCGTCGTCCATGCCGTCGATGTCTTCGGAGCTGAAGTCAAGCATGTCGGTTAGATCGTCGACAGTGGCTACAAAGTGGGTGGTGGGTGGGCTTTGAATTTCCTCATCGTCCGTATCCCACCCTCGCTGACCGTAGTCCGGCCAGGGCTCTCCTGATAAAGAGAGAGACTTAAGAGAATTCAGGATGTCGCCAAAAGGCGAATGCTGAAAGATGTCTGCGGCGGTGAACTCCATTATCGGCGCCCAATCAGATTCGATTGGCAGGGGCGCGGGGGGTTCGGAGTCCGGAAAGGAGTCCGGATCCTCGGAGTCACGGGTCGTGCAGAGTGCGGGGCTAGCGTTCGGCTCGATTGCTTTTGGGATCGCAGCCCCTGAGGTGACGTCCAACCGCTCATCCTCGATTGGCGCAATAGGCTCCGAGTTGGGGGTCGGAACCGATGCGTGTGCGGCCTCCAGGACACTGTCTGGGGGCAGAGCTAGATCATGCCCCTCAAGATAGTGCGGCGCGCTCGGCCGTGGCTCGAGCCCGTCGAAGATCAAGTCTCCGCGGATGTCAGCCGTGTAGTTTAAACTTCCAAACCTGATTTGATGGCCAGGGGCGTAGCTTTCGATCTGCTCCAGATGGCCGAGTGAATTGGCCCGCAGAGCGAAGCCGCTGAAGACGAAGATCTGTCCGGGGAGAAAAGTTTCACCCTGGACCGTATCGTCATTGATGATCAAAGGAGCCATCGGGCCTAAAGGCGACGACACAAAGGAACCCTCAATGAAAGCACCAATGTCAGTGTCAAAACCGGTGGATCTCGAGTAGGGGGTCCCGAACTGTGCGTCAAGGCCGGATGGTAACATGAGACAAGGGACAAGATGTTTTTTACCCAGGTTCGGGCCCTCTCGATGGAGGTAATACCCTACTCCTGCTTGATTAATATTGATGATATGGGTAGTACAAGAGTAGATCTACCACGAGATCAAGGAGGCTAAACCCTAGAAGCTAGCCTATGGTATGATTGTTGTGTATGGAGTTGATTGCCTACGGACTACAACCCTCCGGTTTATATAGACACCGGATAGGGTTAGGGTTACATAAAGTCGGTTACAATGGTAGGAGATCTTGAATATCCGCATCGCCAAGCTTGCCTTCCACGCCAAGGAAAGTCCCATCCGGACACGGGACGAAGTCTTCAATCTTGTATCTTCATAGTCCAGGAGTCCGGCTGAAGGTATAGTCCGGCTACCCGAACACCCCCTAATCCAAGACTCCCTCAGCAGCCCTCACGACACTCATGACCCGCTTTTGCGCGGGTGAGGATAGCTGGCTGGCTCGCAGCAACAACACATCAAGGAATCTGGGCACTCCGGATACCAAAGATGCCAACGGCAGACCACGTCGTAACAGACCAAAGCGCCGCAACAACGGTGATAACACCGATGATACGGCAGTCAATGCCGGATTCATAGGCTCTATATCCGGTCAGCGGAAAAGGCCATTTAAAAGAAGTACTCCGGCTCCGTCTAGTTTGGATCGCATACTGGATCGCTCGTGTCAAATCCACGGCACCCCGACACATGGAGGAGCACACTACTGCGCGGGTTTGGATCGCACGGAGGAGCACACTACGACCCTCGCAGCAGAAGCACAAAGCAGCCTTTTAAGGCAAACCACTAATTCGGCGATACAGCCCCCGGACACTTTCAAGCGAGTCTGGAGTAAGCTGCAACAGGATCGCCCGGCACGCGCAAAGCTCGCCTAGCAAATCGGCCCCCATCCGAGTCCCGGTTGTCACGCCCGGATAGTTACGCTACAGTAACCCTCCGCTAATGATGCCATGTCACCTTGATTACTGTGGCTAATCTCGTATTAGTTCGAAACCAATTTGAATTCAATTTAAAAATCAGGGAAACAACAAAAGTTTTCAAAAATTAAAACTAAAATGTTTGGGTTGTGTCAAATAAATCTTATGTAATAATGTTGGAGAAACCAACATTTCTTATAATATTTTAATGCACTAAAACAACCAAAACATAGGGCATAATAATTAATTTAATGCCTTTTATAAAGTTACATTTATATAACTAATTTAGTAGTGTGCCAAAATAATTGTGGCAGTAGACCAATTAGTAATACTAATTTAGTTGCTCACTTCGTATTTTATAAAACAAGAATTAAATAAAACTTTAAAATAAATTAGTAAAGAAATAAAATAATAAAAATAGAAAACAAAACAATACAAAATAAAGAGAGGGAACCCTTCCCTGCTGGGCCATGGCCCAGCTGGCCACCAGGCCGCCTCGCCGGCCCAACCGGCCACCTACTCCCCCCCATTAACCCCACGATCCACCCGACTGAAACCCTAGCCGTCCCACTTCAACTCTCGATCCCCCCACTCTCCCCTCGCGCCCCACCTCTCGGTCCCGATCTAGATCGGGGACTGCGGTTCCCCTCGCCGCACGCCCGATGCCGCGACGCCGCGACTCCCCGGCCCCCGTCGCCGGAGCCACCACGCCGGACCCGCCTCCCCTCTCCTCCTACACGACGCCGGCCCCCTCGACCCGTACTGGATTGGGGCTCGACCCTGCGGCGCCGCAAGCCCCGATGTCACGCCGTCGCTGCTCGCTGTCGTCTCCGGCCTCGCCCTCACCGGACCACCTCGACCCCACTGCCTAAACCCTACCGCCCCTGTGAGCACCGCCCCCCCTTCGTCTCTCCTCTATCGTACGCCGACCACCGCGCATCCCTGCTCCACCATGGCTGCCCCGGGGATCCCCTCCTCACGTTCGCCGTGCGCTCCGCCTGCGCTCCCTGTTCGGCCCCCTCGCCGCAGCCCGCAACCACCTTGCCCGGCGCCCATCCGCACCTACCCGCAACGCCCCTGCACACACGCGCGCGCGTCCACCGCTCGCCCCACTCACCCCTGTCTCGTCTGCCTAGAGCGCCGCCGCACCGCACTAGTCGCCGGAGCCACCACGCACGGCTCCGCCACCCCTTGGCCCCCGGCGTGCGCACCCTCTCCCTCTGGCTCCGGTGAACCATGCCCCTGTCTCCACCACTCGCTACAGCCGCCACCCCCTGCTGCCCTTTGCTGCTCCGGTCGCCGTCCCAGCCCCGCTCCGGTTGCCGTCGCGGCCCCTGGCCGCCGGCGCTCGCGCCTAAACGCCCCGGGGCTCCGCCCGGCTGCAGCCCCGTTTGGCCCGCGCCAGTTAGCCCCTGGTGGCTCGGATGAGCCACTGACTAGGGGGCCCATGCCCCAGAACGTTTTATAAAAAAACAGAATAAATAATAATAATAATTAATTAAATAGTTAATTAACTTAATTAATGTTGATTAATTAAACTAGACAACTAATTAAACTAATTAATCATGTTTAGTCTTAGTCAATGACAGTGGGGCCCGCCTCTAATTAATCCTGATTAGGTTAATTAAAATTGGCTAAATAAAATGTGTCACTGACCAGTGGGACCCACTGGTCAGGTTGACCAGTCAACCCTGTTGACTGCTGATTTCATGCTGATGTCAGCAAACACTATTCTAGATAATGTTGAATTAAAATAATTAAATAAATGCTAAAAATGATTTAAATCTTTTAAAATCAATATAAAATAAACCGTAGCTCGGATGAAAAAACTTTGTACATGAAAGTTGCTCAAAACGACGAGACGAATCTGGAAGCGCAGCCCGTTCGTCCGCCACGCATCCCTAGCATAGCGAACACGCAACTTTCCCCCTCTGTTTCATCTGACCGAAAACGCAAAACACCGGGGGTACTTTCCTTGATGTCTCCCCCTTCACCGGTATCACCTCCTACCGCGTTACGGCACACCTGGCACCGCTACTTGTTATGTCATTCATCAGATATGCATCTATTTGCATTGTATTCATTGTTTCTTCCCCCTCTTCTCTCCGGTAGACTATGAGACTGACGCTGCTGCTGGTACCACGATCGACTACGGTGTTGACGACCCCTCCTTCTTGCCAGGGCAACCAGGCAAGCCCCCCCCCCTTGATCACCAATATCGCCTACTCTCCTCTATACTGCTTGCATTAGAGTAGTGTAGCATATTACTGCTTTCCGTTAATCCTATTCTGATGCATAGCCTGTCATTGTTGCTACAACTATTGGTACCTTACCTGCAATCCTAAATACTTAGTATAGGATGCTAGATTATCATCAGTGGCCCTACATTCTTGTCTATCTGCCATGCTATACTATCGGGCCGTGATCACTTGGGAGGTGGTCACGGGTATATACTATATACTTTATACATGATACATGTGATGACTAAAGTCGGGTTGGCTCAAGGAGTACCCGCAGTTGATTCACGAATTGGGGCTGGAAGGACATACTTTCCCGACAGCCCTCTCTGTGGATCTTTGTGGTGAAGCGACAGGGCAGGTCGAGACAACCTAGGAGAGAGGTGGGCCTGGCCCTGGTCGGCGTTCGCGGTTATTTCAAGATAACACGTTTAACAATATCTTGGTATTTGATCTGAGTCTGGCCACTGGCCTATACGCACTAACCATCTACGCAGGGACAGTTATGGGCACTCGACGTCGTGGTATCAGCCGAAGCCTTCGTGACGTCAGTGACTGAGCGGCGCGCACCGGATTGGACTGGAACGCCTGCTAGGCTAGGTCTGCTTCCCGCCGCATTCGCAATGTGCAGGTGTGCAATGGGCGATGGGCCCAGACCCTTGCGCCATAGGATTTAGACCGGCATGTTGACCTCTTTGTTGTGCCTAGGTAGGGCTGCGACGTGTTGATCTTCCGAGGCCGGGCATGACCCAGAAAAGTGTGTCCGGCCAAATGGGATCGAGCATGTTGGGTTATGTGGTGCACCCTTGGAGGGAAGTTAATCTATTCGAATAGCCGTGATCTTCGGTAACAGGACGACTTGGAGTTGTACCTTGATCTTATGACAACAAGAACCGGATACTTAATAAAACACACCCTTCCAAGTGCCAGATACAACCGATGATCGCTCTCTCACAGGGCGACGAGGGGAGGATCATCGGTTAGGATTATGCTATGCGATGCTACTTGGTGAACTAACCACCTACTCTCTTCTCCTGCTGCAAGATGGAGGTGGCCAGAAGCGTAGTCTCCGATAGGACTAGCTATCCCCCTCTTATTCCGGCATTCTGCAGTTCAGTCCACATATGATAGCCTTATTCCATTTGATACCAATGCATACATATGTAGTGTAGCTCCTTGCTTGCGAGTACTTCGGATGAGTACTCACGGTTGCCTTGCTCCCTCTTTTCCCCCTTCCTATACCCGATTGTTGCGACCAGACGTTGGAGCCCAGGAGCCAGACGCCACCGTCGACGACGACTACTACTACTCGGGAGGTGCCTACTACTACGTGTAGCCCGCAGACGACGACCAGGAGTAGTTTAGGAGGATCCCAGGCAGGAGGCCTGCACCTCTTTCGATTTGTATCCTAGTATGTGCTAGCCTTCTTAAGGCAAACTTGTTTAACTTATGTCTGTACTCAGATATTATTGCTTCCACTGACTCGTCTATGATCGAGCTCTTGTATTCGAGCCCTCGAGGCCCCTGGCTTGTAATATGATGCTTGTATGACTTATTTTTTTTGTAGAGTTGTGTTGTGATATCTTCCCGTGAGTCCCTGATCTTGATCGTACACGTTTGCGTGTATGATTAGTGTACGATTGAATCAGGGGAGTCACAAGTTGGTATCAGAGCCGACTGCCTGTAGGAATCCCCCTTCCACACTCCTTGGCCGAATTCGAGTCTAGTCATTGAAAAACTTTTACTAACATGGCTGTGTGGCTTACGGGCCCACGTCGCCATTGGGTGGTATTAGGATCTTTTACTCCTTGTCTATACTCTGGGACTCTAATCTCTCTTCTATTCGGGTTAAATGAATTTTGCTAAATCTAACATTAGGATCTCATTATCACTTTCACCCGGAGAGCCCCTTATTACTGATGATCGTCTGCTGCACGTGATGACCCTGAAGATACTCTCTGCTGTTAACCCAAGAACTTGTGTTCATCGCGTTTGCAATTCCCCTTCCACCGTCAACCCTTATGGATAACTACTTGCAGTTATTCTTACATTCATTCCCAGTTGGTCTTGTTATTACAAGATACCCCGAAATACTCGTCGTTGTTTCGATAATCCTTTAATCTTACTGCCTTGTTGTTCTTTGTCACCTGAATACCCCTATGGATAATTCTCGCACTTATCGAGTATCCGCTCATCCCCCAGTTGTTCATGTGTTTCACAATGGTCTTCGAAATAGTATTCGATCCTCCAAAAATCCTTAGTAGCTTATTGCTCTGCAATACTTATCTGCTTGCATTATGGATGCTTTCCATATGTCTGGCAATATTTGTCAGTATCCTTAGACACCGTCATCTTGATCCTATTGATTCAACATGAGTGCGAATGCACGCAATCATCAGTTGATCCTTTCAAATTATCTTTCTGACTCAGACATCATTTTTTGAACATGAGCCTGTTCTCTACCAATCTGTTTGCCGTCAATTGTACCCTTAGGTCTATTGAACTTATCCACCCTTGATCAGACCGTCTGCTTCTGATCCTTCTATTTGGAAATCATAATTCCTTTGATATCTAAGCATCAAATCATTCAGGTGTTCTATAATCTGATGCACTTGCATCCTTTCTTCAACTGATTGTGTGCCGATGCTCACATCAGCTCCACTATGGACCGTCAGATCCTTTATTGGATTATTATTCGACAGTGTCCTCCTTATTCAATAACATTGTGAGCCTTTCCTCGGATACATAATGCTTTTGGTAAATTATATCCTCTGTTTTCTCAACCATGCTCTGTTTTTGAGCTGGTGGTATCTATGATTGAAGCTTGTGGTATATGTTTCCACGATACCCTGGCGGGTTGAACCTATGCCTTTCTTAATCTGTGTGAACCCGAAAGTTTTCACGGGTCATACTCCTCTGGTAATTCACCAGGTAGGTTTTGACACTAAAATCATTTTTATCTAGAGCAGTGAATGAAAAGGTTATGCATTGAAGAAGTGGGAGTCGACCTTGAACTTTGTGTTCATGCCCATGGACACGATGTCGATATTATCATTAAAGCTTCTCTTAAATTAATTTTTTTTCTTGGTATAAGTTCTTATATCTGGGATCCGGCCTTTTGCAATCGTGGTTTCGACCATATGTTCTTCTTTGACCCCATTTCACGGGCAAGTTTAAGCACTTGTCTTCTGTGGATCAATACACCAGTCCAACCTTTACTTTGATCTTCCGTCGAGTATTACACCATGGTACCTCGATAATATCAAGTACTACATAACCTCTTATGATTTCTTCATCAAGTACTACATTCTCACTGATTCCAATTTTTCACGGGCTTTGAGTTATTAAACACTCAAAAACCGATAACTGAACCGAGTCCACACTACGGTTCAACAACTATTATAAATCTTCTTTGCTTACGAGTTTGTACCCGATCACATCCTTCCTACCCTATTTGGCTATATCATTATCGTGATGGATTTAACTATGCTACCTGGTCCTTCTTCCGTAGCACAAAATTCGATGGTGAGCTAATCTTACGTTGACCTTCCTCGTCTTATTGTTTCTCCTTGAATAGCAGACTTGATTTCGAGTTTGTGTCATACCCTTGGTTCCAATTACCTTTCGCTTCATCATTCCTTTGACTTGATGTCATCATTGAACGATTACATCTTCATGAAACCTCTCGACAAATGTGTCATGATCATCATTAATATTCTGAGCTCTTCCAAGGTATCTATCGAATTCTTGATGAGAAATACCATCCTTGCCCTCGATGATTTGTGTTATCATCGACCCCTTTATTGCCTCCCCTCCAAAACAAACTTGATCGTGTTTTGTGTTATACCTTGAGTTCCTTGCTATCCAGCATTTGATCTTCTTTACCTTGGAGTATTACCATGTCTTATGTCAAGAATGTCATGAGGATTACTCCACCTCTTAATAATTCTTGGTATAGTAATACATCTCAATATCACCTTTCTTTCTTGGTCCCCGTGTTGGTTCTGACCGGGATACCAACAGGTGAGCGGTGTTATTTGGATTCTGCCCTTCTAGCAACCCTATTGCTTTGAAGTTAATGGTCGAACGTTCATTCTTAGACTATTGAACACTGAATCACCATTCTAACATTTGATCATGCTACCTAAGGCTCTACTTTGGGCACCCTTTTCAACTAATGTAGTTTAATTGTGTATGTTTTTCCTTTAGCATACATCATTATATCATTTGATCCGACAAATGTTATCTCCTTGTTCACATAACTATGGAAATCCATCTTTTTGGATACCTCGTTGAATTATCGCTGAGACCATCAGCCACCTCCTCATTCTCTCCTTGGCCTAATGATGAATCCCTTCGTGTATCCAGAGTCTGACCTTTCATTGAAGACCATGTCAATGCTATCTCGAAGCATGTCTGTGGTACTCTGATCATCGATAAGAATATTTGAAGCCCAATGCTAAAGGATTCTTGCTCAATTATCCAAACACCGTTGTATGGGTAATGTCATGAAATTTCTCTCCCCTACCTAAAGAGTTTTCTACGTTATATCATGTTATGGATATCATGCTCAGCTTGTCCTTGGGAAGGATATACCCTTGAAATATGTGTTTAAACACATTTTTCTTTCCATTGTTCTGATTAAATAGGACAAACACTTTTCCCTTTCCATTGGTTTGTTTAAAACCTTTCTATGATCTATATGATATAAGCAGTAATAATTCCCAGCTTGTGCAAACACCTCGGTGTACAACTCTGTCAGTAGGACCGTGTTACTACTGTTGATGACATTTCGGTAACCACCGATGACCGAGAACTCTGCCTATTGGTCTGCCTCGTTTCAACGAGCAGGAAAATGGTTCTCTTCGTCCCTCGCCCTTGGTACTGATGTTGTTGCCAACATAACTGGCAGGCTACTCTCTGACATGCCTTACTTACATGATCGTGCAAGGCGTCACCGCCCTTCCTACTTTTAACCCACATGGTGGGCCCATAACCCACAGTTCCACAGGATCGAAACCTGACTCTTCTATACACCCCCTATTCGCAAGGTTGTTCCTCGCACGTGGCCTCATATATAATTCATGGACCACCATCCTAGTGATCTATTCTGGTAACAGACGCAATATTCAATCTCGTTGCTTTGGACCCCTTTCGCATGTTGTTTCAGACATCGAACGATTGCCTATCCGTTTGAAACTTCTCGTGGTACCTTCTTACTTTGTTCTCGATATCTTCTTAAGTTTCAAATCGAGAGACACTTATGCTTCTTCCCTGAGTTAACCGTCTGATGCTCCATCTTGTTAGAGTCCATCCATATAGAGTTTTCCCTTCTTACCCTTTCATAAGTACGGTGAAGATCCTCAAGGAAGGACGACAACTTCATCATGATGACCTGAAGCAGAGGAATGAAGAAATCAGCGCTATGGATCGACCACCTCGAGAAGAGCAACCAAGGCTGAGAAGATTAGTTAGGTTTTCGTAACCAGACCTTTCCCCCTTATTCCACCTTCTAAATCTCGGGACGAGATTTCTTATAGTGGAGGAGAATTGTGACGCCCGGATAGTTACGCTACAGTAACCCTCCGCTAATGATGCCACATCACCTCGATTACTGTGGCTAATCTCGCTTAGTTCGAAACCGATTTGAATTCAATTTAAAAATCACGCAAACAACAAAAGTTTTCAAAAAATAAAACTAAAATGTTCGGGTTGTGTCAAATAAATCTTATGTAATAATGTTGGAGAAACCAACATTTCTTATAATATTTAATGCACTAAAACAACCAAAACAGAGGACATAATAATTAATTTAATGCCTTTTATAAAGTTACATTTATATAACTAATTTAGTAGTGTGCCAAAATAATTGTGGCAGTAGACCAATTAGTAATACTAATTTAGTTGCTCACTTCGTATTTCATGAAACAAGAATTAAATAAAACTTTAAAAGAAAACAGTAAAGAAATAAAATAATAAAAACAGAAAACAAAATAATAAAAAAAGAGGGAACCCCTCCCTGCTGGGTCGTGGCCCAGCTGGCCACCAGGCCGCCTGGCCGGCCCAACCGGCCACCCACTCCCCCCATTAACCCCACGGTCCACCCGACTGAAACCCTAGCCGTCCCACTTCTCCTCCGATCCCCCCACTCTCCCCTTGCGCCCCACCTCTCGGTCCCGATCTGGATCGGGCACAGCGGTTCCCCTCGCCGCACGCCCGACGCGCGACGCCGTGACTCCCCGGCCCCCATCGCCGGACCCGCCTCTCGTCTCCTCCTGCACGGCGCCTGCCCCCTCGACCCGTACTGGATTGGGGCTCGACCCCACGGCGCCCCAAGCCCCGACGTCACGCCGTCGCCGCTCGCCGTCGTCTCCGGCCTCGCCCTCACCGGACCACCTCGACCCCTCTGCCTAAACCCTATCGCCCCTCTGAGCGCCCCCTCCGTCTCTCCTCTGTCGCACACCGACTATCGTGCCTCCTTGCTCCGTCGTGGCCGCCCGGGGCTCCGCCCCTCGCGTTCGCCGTGCGCTCCGCCTGCGCCCCTTGTTTGGCCCCCTCGCCACAGCCCACAACCGCCGTGCCCGGCGCCCATCCGCACCTGCCCGCGACGCCCCTGCAGACACGCGCGCGCGTACACCGCTCGCCCCACTCACCCCTGTCCCGCCTGCCTAGAGCGCCGCTGCACCGCACCCGTCGTCGGAGCCACCACGCGCGGCTCCGCCACCCCCTGGCCCCCGCTGTGACGCACCCTCTCCCTCTGGCTCCGGTGAACCGCGCCCCTGTCTCCACCACTCGCTACAGCCGCCACCCCTTGCTGCCCTCTGCTGCTCCGGTCACCGTCCCAGCCCCGCTCCAGTCGCCGTCGCGGCCCCTGGCCGCCGGCGCTCGCGCCCAAACGCCCCGGGGCTCCGCTCGGCTGCAGCCCCGTTTGGCCCGCGCCCGTTAGCCCCTGGTGGCTCGGATGAGCCACTAACTAGGGGGCCCAAGCCCCAGAATGTTTTATAAAAAACAAAATAAATATTAAATAATTAATTAATTAGTTAATTAACTTAATTAATGTTGATTAATTAAACTAGACAACTAATTAAACTAATTAATCATGTTCAGTCTTAGTCAATGACAGTGGGGCCCACCTCTAATTAATCCTGACTAGGTTAATTAAAATTGGGTAAATAAAATGTGTCACTGACCAGTGGGACCCACTGGTCAGGTTGACCAGTCAACCCTATTGACCACTGATGTCATGTTGACGTCATGATGACATCAGCAAACACTATTCTGGATAATGTTGAATTAAAGTAATTAAATAAATGCTAAAATGATTTAAATCTTTTAAAATCAATATAAAATAAACCGTAGCTCGGATGAAAAAACTTTGTACATGAAAGTTGCTCAGAACGACGAGACGAATCTGGATACGTAGCCCGTTCGCCCGCCACGCATCCCTAGCATAGCGAACACGCAACTTTCCCCTCTATTTCATTTGACCGAAAACGCAAAACATCGGGGATGTTTTCCCCCTTCACCGGTATCACCTCCTAACGCGTTAGGGCACACCTGGCACCGCTACTTGTTATGTCATGCATCGAATATGGATCTGTTTGCATTGTATTCATTGTTTCTTCCCCCTCTTCTCTCCGGTAGACTACGAGACTGATGTTGTAGCTGGTACCCCGATCGACTACGGTGTTGACGACCCCTCCTTCTTGCCAGGGCAACCAGGCAAGCCCCCCTGATCACCAGATATCGCCTACTCTCCTCTGTACTGCTTGCATTAGAGTAGTGTAGCATGTTACTGCTTTCCGTTAATCCTACTCTGATGCATAGCCTGTCATTGTTGCTACAACTATTGATACCTTACCTGCAATCCTAAATACTTAGTATAGTATGCTAGATTATCATCAGTGGCCCTACATTCTTGTCTGTCTGCCATGCTATACTATCGGGCCGTGATCACTTGGGAGGTGGTCACGGGTATATACTATATACTTTATACATGATACATGTGATGACTAAAGTCGGGTTGGCTCAAGGAGTACCTGCAGTTGATTCACGAATTGGGGCTGGAAGGACATACTTTCCCGACAGCCCTCTGTGTGGATCTTTGTGGCGAAGCGATAGGGCAGGTTGAGACCACCTATGAGAGAGGTGGGCCTGGCCCTGGTCGGCGTTTGCGGTTATTTCAAGATAACACATTTAACGAGATCTTGGTATTTGATCTGAGTCTGGCCACTGGCCTATACGCACTAACCATCTACGCGGGGACAGTTATGCGCACTCGACGTCGTGGTATCAGTCGAAGCCTTCGTGACGTCAGCGACTGAGCGGCGCGCGCCGGATTGGACTGGAACGCCTGCTAGGCTAGGTCTTCTTCCAGCCGCGTTCGCAACGTGCAGGTGTGTAATGGGCGATGGGCCCAGACCCCTGTGCCATAGGATTTAGACCGGCGTGCTGACCTCTGTGTTGTGCCTAGGTAGGGCTACGACGTGTTGATCTTCCGAGGCCGGGCATGACCCAGAAAAGTGTGTCTGGCCAAATGGGATCGAGCATGTTGGGTTGTGTGGTGCACCCCTGCAGGGAAGTTAATCTATTAGAATAGTCATGATCTTCGGTAACAGGACGACTTGGAGTTGTACCTTGACCTTATGACAACTAGAACCGGATACTTAATAAAACACACCCTTCCAAGTGCCAGATACAACCGGTGATCGCTATCTCATAGGGCGACGAGGGGAGGATCATCGGTTAGGATTATGCTATGCGATGCTACTTTGTGAACTTACCATCTACTCTCTTCTCCTGCTGCAAGATGGAGGTGGCCAGAAGCGTAGTCTCCGATAGGACTAGCTATCCCCTTCTTATTCCGGCATTCTGCAATTCAGTCCACATATGATAGCCTTATTCCATTTGATACCAATGCATACATACGTAGTGTAGCTCCTTGCTTGCGAGTACTTTGGATGAGTACTCACGGTTGCCTTGCTCCCTCTTTTCCCCCTTCCTATACCCGATTGCTGCAACCAGACGTTGGAGCCCAGGAGCCAGACGCCATCGTCGACGATGACTACTACTACTCGGGAGGTGCCTACTACTACGTGTAGCCCGCCGACAACGACCAGGAGTACTTTAGGAGGATCCCAGGCAGGAGGCCTGCGCCTCTTTCGATCTGTATCCCAGTTTGTGCTAGCCTTCTTAAGGCAAAATTGTTTAACTTATGGCTGTACTTAGATATTATTGCTTCCGTTGACTCGTCTATGATCGAGCTCTTGTATTCGAGCCCTCGAGGCCCCTGGCTTGTAATATGATGCTTGTATGACTTATTTTATTTGTAGAGTTGTGTTGTGATATCTTCCCGTGAGTCCCTGATCTTGATCGTACACGTTTGCGTGTATGATTAGTGTACGATTGAATCGGGGGAGTCACACCGGTCAAGCGACAAAATCCGTGCCGCGCGTGCATAATTACGCACTAAAAATACCATGGACATAGGCAGGGGCACGATCAGGGCACGTCCCGCAATGCGGCTTAACCGCCCTAGGGGTTGTATAACTTTATCATTTTTTCTCTTTCAGGACCTAACTCCCTGGAAGCCCTTTCCGGCAGTACGATTGCCGGACACATTACGGGAAGGAACAACCAAGGCGACAAGAAGCTAAGATGTACATGGGAACCCTCGGGTGGTCTCTAATATTAATCGACACCCGCTTTCTACTATCCATACGCAGCTTGCCCTTGGATAGGACATTTCGAATAGTCCTACTTTCTGCTTATTGCACTACTTGTACTAGTACGCTTCGACGTATTATTTAAAACAACAATGCATAGCATTAGTCTATTATTGAATTGTTCATCCTTTTTTTGTTCATTTATGACATTTTGTACCCGTACATTTGAGTATGGTCAGTACGCCACGGGCTTTCGTTTACCCCATAATACGGCGAGAGAAGTCCGAACACTTTCGACAGTGCGGCCCCGAACATGTAACACTATATGCATCAGCTCTGAATCATGTCTTGGGTCAATAGTTGGGTTTGCCCGGCTCCCATGCTTTGGTACCTTACGTTCCGCTATATCGTCTAAGGTAGCGGTGGGAGAACTACTGCGATTGTGCCCCGGTTCTTCTGGACGAGCACCTCAGTAGAGAAAGCCGAAAATTGACTGTCATGATAAGGCGAGAGACTGGTCGCTGTTCGAGAGGTCTCAAGTCCTTAAATACTTTTTCCGCTTCAGACGAGGAGTCGGCCTTGCCCGGCTTAGGCGTGTATAGCGCCCCAAATTCGGCCTTCCGAATACTAGGGGCTTCGCCAAAGTTTAAAATTGTAGGCTTCTATGGCTAAGTGAGAGTGATAAAGCCCTATAGTCCGATTGCCTGGTTCATTGCACTGAACACCTCCCTAGAAGGACCCAAAATTGGGATAAAGAGTGCTCAGGTTTATCCCGAACACCCCAGTACTAGTTACATGGGGGCAGAAGCCGACGACTGGCCAACTCTCAGATGTTATAAACGGCCGCACACAAGGTAATATTTTAAATTAAAAAAAGCGTTGCATAGCGCAGATGAACTTGTTTCACATTACAAGATCACATGAGCATGTTCATTCAAAAATTACATCCCTGGCACATTCATCCGCCACAAGGCGGGAACCCTTCAGGACACTCTCATAATACATCTCGGGGCAGCGATGATCCTTGCCCTCCGGCGGCCCCTCCTTCACCAGCTTCACGCGTCCAGCTTCGCCCAGTGCACCATCGCCCGGGCAAAAGCCCTGCGCGCACCCTCGATGCAGACGGACCGCTTTATGACTTCAAGCTGTGGGCATGCTCCACAAGCCGCCTCACCAAACCGAAGTAGCCGCCGGACAGGCGATCGCCAGGCCACATCCGGACTATAAGGCCCCTCATGGCCTGTTCGGCCGCCTTGTGAAGCTCGACCAATTGCTTCAGCTGGTCGCTCAAGGGCATTGGGTGTTCGGTCCCAGCATACTGAGACCAGAACAACTTTTCTGTCGAGCTCCCCTCCTCAGCTCGGTAAAACTCCACGGCATCCAGTACACTGCAGGGAAGATCTGTGAACGCTCCTGGAGAGCTCCGAACTCGGGTAAGTAAAAGGAAAGTTTCCTTCACATGCTTGCTTTGCATAATGAATGCCTTACGCGCTGCTATCTTCTTCACCGCATCAATCTCCTAGAGGGCCTTGTGGGCTTCAGCCTTGGCGCTCCGGGCGCTTTCGAGTGCCTTCTCAAGCTCGAACTCTCGTGTCTTAGAGTCAAGCTCCAAGGACTCGTGTTTCTTGGCGAGAGCCTCGAACTCTTGCTACACCTCGCCTACTCGGGCTTCTTGCTTTTCCCACTCAAGGCGCTCCTTGGCCGCTTTGTTTTCGGCCTTGGACAGCGCCTTCTTCAGGGTCACCACCTCAGTCGTGGCCCCTGGCAAATTCATGATGATCCTATTGTTTTACAACCGAACTTCTTTTTAAAAGCGTAGATAAGGTAGTGCTTACCTTTGTTCTCCTCGAGCTGCCTCATAGTAAGGCCGAGCTCGTTCTCGGACCGCTCCAGGTCCTGCTTCAGTGCAGAGACCTCCGCAGTACGTGCGGCAGCGGCAAGCAGTGAAGCCTGCACATACACATAGATATATTATGATTAGACTCCTGAGTCATCATTTGATCCTCTATTCGGCCTTTCTTCTCGAACGTCGAACAGAGCATCAGGGGCTACTATCTATGCGGTAATATTTTCTTATATTTTGATTGCTTACCTCAAAGCCTGTTAGGAGGCTGGCGCAAGCTTCGGTCAGCCCATTTTTGGCGGACTGAACTTTCTCGATCACCGCACTCATGATAGTGCGGTGCTCTTCGTTGATGGAAGCGTCGCGAAGCGGTTCCAGCAAGTTTTCTGGTGCCTCTGGATGGACAGAGGACATCGGCACGGGCGGCTGGCCCCCCTTAAAGGGGGATCGCCTGCCGGAGTCCGGAACCATCGAAGGTTCCGGCGCAGTGTTCGGCTGGGGGCCAAACTCGGAGCCCGTGGGAGTTTTGCTCCCTTTGCGCCCAGGGTCCGGGAGGTCTCCTCGAGGCGCCCCCAGGACCACCTCCCCTCGGCTCGGTGCCTTTTGAGACAACACCTCAACGTTGTCCATAGGGCAAGGGGTGGAGGCGGTCGGAAGAGAACCGATGTTCATATCCGACGAGTCCAATGAACCGCTCGACGAAGATACGTTGGGATGAGCTCGGGACTGCATAATCATGTTCGGCATGAGGAGAAGCAGTGCAATAAAACATACCATGAATTACTATGGTGTCCGGATACTTACGACTTCGCCAGGGGCTTGACCCTGGGTAGCCACTCGTCGCCGCTGTAGGCGGCTGTCGTGGAGCATTCCGGAGGGAGGGTCCTTCCCTTCTTGGACCCTTCGGCCTCCCCGGTTGGGTCGGCCTTCCTTTTCTTGTCTCCCTCGGCTAGGGGGGAGAACTTTCCTCCTCCTCCTTGTTTTCATGGGAGGAGGGCACGTCGGAGTCATCGGACGATGAGTCCGATACAACCTTGCGCCGGAGACCCATTCGGGTCCCCGTGGCCTTCTTCTTGGTCTTCTTCGCCGGCACCTCGTAAGGTGCCGGAGCCAGCATCTCCATTAGGAGAGCATCTGCAGGATCTTCAGGCAGGGGAGCTGGGCAATTGATACGTCTCCATCATATCTATAATTTTTTATTGTTCCATCCCAATATTATTCAACTTTCATATACTTTTGGCAACTTTTTATACTATTTTTTTGACTAACATTTTGATGCAGTGCCCAGTGCCAGTTCCTGTTTGTTGCATGTTTTTTGTTTCGCAGAATATCCATATCAAACGGATTCCAGACGGGATAAAAATTGACGAAGATTTTTTTGGAATATATATGATTTTTGGGAAGAAAAATCCACGTGAAACGGTGCCCGAGGTGGCCACGAGGCAGGGGCGCGCCTGCCCCCCTGGGCGCGCCCCTGACCCTCGTGGGCCACCTGTAAAGCGGTTGGTGCCCTTCTTTCGCCGCAAGAAAGCTAATTTCCGGATAGAGATTGTGTCAAAATTTCAGCCCAATCGGAGTTACGGATCTCTGAGAATATAAGAAACGGTGAAAGCGAAGAATCTGAGAACGCAGAAACAGAGAGAGACAGAGAGACAGATCCAATCTCGGAGGGGCTCTCGCCTCTCCCATGCCATGGAGGCCAAGGACCAGAGGGGAAACCCTTCTACCATCTAGGGAGGAGATCAAGGAAGAAGAAGACGAAGGGGCCACCTCTCCCCTTTTCTTCCGGTGCCGCCGGAACGCTGTCGTGGCCATCATTATCATCACCGCGATCTACTCCAACACATCCGCCATCTTCACCAACATCTCCATCACCTTCCCCCCTCTATCTACAGTGGTCCACTCTCCCGCAACCCTATGTACCCTCTACTTGAACATGGTGCTTTATGCTTCATATTATTATCCAATGATGTGTTGTCATCCTATGATGTCTGAGTAGATTTTCGTTGTCCTATCGGTGGTTGATGAATTGCTATGATTGATTTAATTTGCTTGTGGTTATGTTGTTGTCCTTTGGTGCCCATCATATGATTGCGCGCGTGGATCACACCATAGGGCTAGTTGTATATTGATACGACTATGTACTGGAGGGCAAGAGTGACAGAAGCTTCAACCTAGCATAGAAATTGATGCATACGGGATTGAAGGGGGGCCAATATATCTTAATGATACTGTGTCGTGAGTGCTGCCATCGATTTTGTCTTTTCCTGTCCAAGGTGCTGGGCCAGCCATTCGTCACGGATATTGTGCTTGAAGGCTGCTAGGGCCTCTGCGTCCGAACAGTCGACTATTTGATTTTTCTTTGTTAGGAACCGTGTCCAAAATTGCCTGGCCGATTCCTCTGGCTGCTGAATTACGTGGCTTAGGTCATCGGTGTCTGGTGGTCACACATAAGTGCTCTGGAAATTATCGAGGAACGCGGCTTCCAGGTCCTCCCAACAACTGATTGATCCTGTTGGCAAGCTGTTAAGCCAATGCCGAGCCGGTCCTTTAAGCTTGAGTGAGAGGTATTTGATGGCGTGGAAATCATCGTCGCGGGCCATGTGGATATGAAGGAGGTAATCCTCGATCCATACCGCAGGATCTGTTGTGCCATCATATGATTCGATGTTTACGGTTTGAACCCCTCGGGGATTTGATGGTCCATTACTTCGTCTGTGAAGCATAGTGGGTGTGCGGTGCCTCTGTACTGGGCTATATCACGATGTAGCTCCAATGAGCTTTGTCTACTGTGTTCGGCCCTGCCAGATTTGTGTCCGGCATGACGGTTATCGTCTCGAGTCGTGGGGCACCCACGTGATCCATAGGTCGATCTTGTCTGCCTTGCCTTGTCCTCCAACATATCTCGCAGGTCAGGTGCATTTTCCCGTGCCTTGGTACGGGGTGCAGCTTGAGTGGAGGGTCGATAGGCCTCTCTGTCGCGGCCACGAGGTGGCCGATCGGCCGTATCAAGTGCTGGTGATGTAGGTTTAAGTGCTTCCTCCTCTAATCGGGGTAGCAACCTGCGCGTTGGGTAGCTCTTGGAGGGGCGTTTGGGTTTATGCTCTTCGGCCGCAAGGACTTCAGTCCATCTGTCGACTAGCAAATCTTGATCAGCTCTAAGTTGTTGCTATTTTTTCTTGAGGCTTCTTGTCGTGGCCCTAAGCCTGCGTTGAAAACGCTATTGTTCGACGGGATCCTCTGGCACAACGAATTCATCGTCGTTGAGGCTTGCCTCGTCTTCGGAGGGAGGTATACAATTATCCTCCTCGACCTCTCTGTCTGCCGCTCTCTCATGAGGGCTGGCTCCTCCATCCTCCTGTGCTAAATCTTGCTGGTGGGGGTTTTCTTCGGCACTCTCCGGAGTATTATTATCTCCCGTGCTGGAATCACCGTATTTGCTTTGGCGGGATTTTGAGCGGCGCCGCTGATGCCGGCGCTTAGGCTGTTTCTTGGAGGGGTCATCCTCCGCTGTTCCATCGCCATCTCCTTCTTTTGGGTTGTCCACCATGTATATGTCATATGACGAGGTGGCTTTCCAGGGCCCAATAGGTGCTGGTTCTTCATCGTCTCCTGCATCGGCATCCATACCGTCGATGTCTTCGGAGTCAAAGTCGAGCATGTCGGTCAAATCGTCGACAGTGGCTACAAAGTGGGTGGTGGGTGGGTTTTAATTTCTTCATCGTCCGTATCCCAACCTTGCTGACCATAGTCCGGCCAGGGCTCTCCTGATAAAGAGAGAGACTGCAGTGTCTTCAGAATATCACCGAAAGGCGAGTGCTGAAAGATGTCCGCGGTAGTAAACTCCATGATCGGCGCCCAATCGGATTCGATCGGCAGGGGCGCGGAGGGTTCGGAGTCCGGAGAGGAGTCCGGCTCCTTGGAGTCACGAGTCTCGCGGAGTGCGGGGCTGATGTTCGGCTCGATCGCCATTGGGATTGCAGCCCCCGAGGCAGTGTCCAACCACCCATTCTCGATCGGCGCAGTTGGCTCCGAATTAAGGGTCGAAGACGGTGCGGGTGCGGCCTCCAGGGCAATGTTCGGCGGCAGAGCTAGATCATGCTCGTCATGACAGTGCGGCGCGCTCGGCAGTGGCTGAATCCGTTGAGGATCAAGTCCCCGCGAATGTCAGCCGTGTAGTTTAAACTTCCAAATCTGACCTGACGGCCAGGGGCATATCTTTCGATCTGCTCCAGATGGCCAAGTGAATCGGCCCGCAGTGCGAAGCCGTCGAAGACGAAGATCTGTTTGGGGAGGAAGGTCTCACCCTGGACTGCATCGTTATTGATGATCGTAGGAGCCATCAAGCCTGACGGCGACGACACAGAGGAACTCTCAATGAAAGCACCAATGTCGGTGTCAAAACCAGCAGATCTCGGGTAGGGGGTCCCAAACTGTGCATCTAGGCCGGATGGTAACAGGAGGCAAGGGACACGAAGTTTTACCCAGGTTCGGGCCTCTCGATGGAGGTAAAACCCTACGTCCTGCTTGATTAATATTGATGATATGGGTAGTACAAGAGTAGATCTACCATGAGATCGGAGAGGCTAAACCCTAGAAGCTAGCCTATGGTATGATTGTTGTTCTGTATGTTATCCTACGGACTAAAACCCTCCGGTTTATATAGACACCGGAGAGGGTTAGGGTTACAAAGAGTCGGTTACAATGGTAGGAGATCTACATATCCGTATCGGCAAGCTTGCCTTCCACGCCAAGGAAAGTCCCTTCCGGACACGGGACGAAGTCTTCAATCTTGTATCTTCATAGTCCAGGAGTCCGGCTGAAGGTATAGTCCGGCCATCCGGACACCCCCTAATCCAGGACTCCCTCACACCCACACATGATAGTCCTATTATCTTTTTGAATTCTCCAAACTACACTATATCGGAGAAGTTTGCACTTATTAAGGATTATAGTGATGGGTTGCCTTTTACTACTACACATGATGATTTTGATGAATATAATATGCATGTGCTTGCTGCTCCTACTTGCAATTATTATGAGAGAGGAACTATATCTCCACCTCTCTATGTTTCCAATATGATAGAATTGCAAGAAACCGTTTATACTATGCATTGGCCTTTACTATGTGTGCATGAATTGATCTTTTATGGCATGCCGATGCATAGGAAGAGAGTTAGACTTCGTAGTTACATGATATATGTTACCTTGTGCTCACTACTAAATTATAAATCATTGTTAATTAAAATTGGCTTTGATATACCTTGGGATCCGGGTGGATTCACTACTTGAGCACTATATGCCTAGCTTAATGGCTTTAAAGAAAGCGCTGCCTAGGAGACAACCCGGAAGTTTTAGGGAGTCATTTATTTCTGTTGAGTGCTTTCATATAGTTTAAAAACAACAAAAATAAAGAGGGGAACCCAAAACTTTTTCAAAAAGGAAAGCGAAAGTGAGAAAGTCAAGCATTGTTGAAGTGGGAGCTAGCCTTGAACTTTGTTCATGCTCACGGAAACTTTGTGAATCTTGATTACAGAAAATTTTCAATAAAAATAATTATCCCCTTGTACAATTCCATTGTATTATAAAAATAATGTGCCAAGGTTTGCCTTTAGGATGTTTACATTTGCTTGATGGTTTGTACGGTGCAGGACAGAAACTTTGGCTGTAGTGCGTGATTTTACATTTTTAGCTGGAACGTCAAATGGTTCTTATTATTTTTGCACTATCTTCCTGTACAAATTTTTTATTTTTTCTAATTTTGGTAGAATTTTTCAAGTATCATAAGTATGGTGAATGTTCAGATTATTACAGACTGTTCTGTTTTAGACAGATTCTGTTTTTGATGCATAGTTTGCTTGTTTTGATGAAACTGTCAATTTATATCAGTGGATTAAGCCATGAAAAAGTTATATTACAGTAGACACAATGCAAAAACAAAATATGAATTGGTTTGCAATAGTACTTAGAGTAGTGATTTGCTTTATTATACTAACGGATCTTACCGAGTTTTCTGTTGAAGTTTTGTGTGGATGAAGTGTTCGATGATCGAGAAGGTCTCGATGTGAGAAGAAGGAAGAGAGGCAAGAGCTCAAGCTTGGGGATGCCCGAGGCACCCCAACTAAATATTCAAGGAGACTCAAGCGTCTAAGCTTGGGGATGCCCCGGAAGGCATCCCTCTTTCTTCAACAAGTATCGGTATGTTTTTGGATTCGTTTCGTTCATGCGATATGTGCAGATCTTGGAGCGTCTTTTGCATTTAGTTTTCACTTTTCTTTTATGCACCATGCTGGTATGAGATATTCCTTGGTTGATTTATAGAATGCTCTTTGCACTTCACTTATATCTTTTGAGTATGGCTTTATAGAATGCTTCATGTGCTTCACTTATATCGTTTGAAGTTTGGATTGCCTGTTTCTCTTTACATAGACAACCGCCATTTGTAGAATGCTCTTTTGCTTCACTTATATTTGTTAGAGCGTGGTCATATCTTTTGTATAAAGAATTAAACTCTCTTGCTTCACTTATATCTATTTAGAGAGATGACAGGAACTGGTCATTCACATGGTTAGTCATAAAATCCTACATAAAACTTGTAGATCACTGAATATGATATGTTTGATTCCTTGCAATAGTTTTGCGATATAAAGATGGTGATATTATAGTCATGCTAGTGGGTAGTTGTGGATTAGTATAAACACTTGTGTTGAGGTTTGTGATTCCCGTAGCATGCACGTATGGTGAACCGTTATGTAACAAAGTTGGAGCATGAGGTATTTATTGATTGTCTTCCTTATGAGTGGCAGTCGGGGACGAGCAATGGTCTTTTCCTACCAATCTATCCCCCTAGGAGCATGCGCGTAGTACTTTGCTTCGATAACTAATAGATTTTTGCAATAAGTATGTGAGTTCTTTATGACTAATGTTGAGTCCATGGATTATACGCACTCTCACCCTTCCACCATTGCTAGCCTCTCTAGTACCGCGCAACTTTCGCCGATACCACAAACCCACCTTATATCTTCCTCAAAACAGCCACCATACCTACCTATCATGGCATTTCCATAGCCATTCCGAGATATATTGCCATGCAACTTTCATCATCATCATATATATGACTTGAGCATTCATTGTAATATTGCTTTGCATAATCGTAAGATAGCTAGCATGATGTTTTCATGGCTTGTCCGTTTTTTGATGTCATTGCTACGCTAGATCATTGCACATCCCGGTACACCGCCAGAGGCATTCATATAGAGTCATATCCTTGTTCTAGATATCGAGTTGTAATATTGAGTTGTAAGTAAATAAAAGTGTGATGATCATCAATATTAGAACATTGTCCCATGTGAGGTTATCAAAATAAAAGTGGCCAAAGAAGCCCCAAAAAGAGAGAGAGAGAGAGACCAAAGAAGCCTACAAAAAAAAGAAAAAGAAAAAATGACAGAAAAAGAGAGAAGGGGAATGTTACTATCCTTTTACCACACTTTTGCTGCAAAGTAGCACCATGTTCTTCATATAAAGAGTCTCTTGAGTTATCACTTTCATATACTAGTGGGAATTCTCATTATGGAACTTGGCTTGTTATTCCAACGATGAGCTTCCTCAAATGCCCTAGGTCTTCATGAGCAAGCAAGTTGGATGCACACCCACTTAGTTTCAGTTTGAGCTTTCATATACTTATAGCTCTAGTGCATCCGTTGCATGGCAATCCCTACTCACTCACATTGATATCTATTGATGGGCATCTCCATAGCCCGTTGATATGCCTAGTTGATGTGAGACTATCTTCTCCTTTTTGTCTTCTCCACAACCACCATTCTATTCCACCGATAGTGTTATGTCCATGACTCACGCTCATGTATTGCGTGAAAGTTGAAAAGGTTTGAGAACGTCAAAAGTATGAAACAATTGCTTGGCTTGTCATCGGGGTTGTGCATGATGTGAGTATTTTGTGTGAAGAAGATGGAGCATAGCCAGACTATATGATTTTGTAGGGATAACTTTCTTTGGCCATGTTATTTTGAAAAGACATGATTACTTTATTAGTAGGCTTGAAGTATTATTGTTTTTATGTCAAATGATAGACTATTGCTTTGAATCACTCGTATCTTAATATTCATGACATGATTAGACATATGATCAAGATTATGCTAGGTAGCACTCCACATCAAAAAAATATCTTTTTTATCATTTACCTACTCGAGAACGAGCAGGAATTAAGCTTGGGGATGCTGATACGTCTCCGTCATATCTATAATTTTTGATTGCTCCATGCCAATATTATTCAACTTTCATATACTTTTGGCAACTTTTTATACTATTTTTTGGGACTAACATATTGATCCAGTGCCCAATGCTAGTTCCTGTTTGTTGCATGCTTTTTGTTTCGTAGAATATCCATATTAAACGGAGTCCAAACGGGATAAAAATTGACAGAGATTTTTTTGGAATATATATGATTTTTGGGAAGAAAAATCCACGCGAGACGGTGCCCGAGGTGGCCACGAGGCAGGGGGGCGCCTGCCCCCCTGGGCGCGCCCCTGACCATCGCGGGCCACCCGTAAGGCGGTTGGTGCCCTTCTTTCGCCTCAATAAAGCTAATTTCTGGATAGAGATCGTGTCAAAATTTCAGCCCAATTGGAGTTACGGATCTTCGGGAATATAAGAAACGGTGAAAGGGAAGAATCTGAGAACGCAGAAACAGAGAGAGACAGAGAGACATATCCAATCTCGGAGGGGCTCTCGCCCCTCCCATGCCATGGAGGCCAAGGACCAGAGGGGAAACCCTTCTCCCATCTAGGGAGGAGGTCAAGGAAGAAGAATACGAAGGGACCCCCTCTCCCCTTCTCTTCCGGTGGCGCCGGAACGCTGCCGTGGCCATCATCATCATCACCGCGATCTACTCCAACACCTCCGCCATCTTCACCAACATCTCCATCACCTTCCCCCCTCTATCTATGGCGGTCCACTCTCCCGCAACCTGCTGTACCCTCTACTTGAACATGGTGCTTTATGCTTCATATTATTATCCAATGATGTGTTGCCATACTATGATGTCTGAGTAAATTTTTGTTGTCCTATTGGTGGTTGATGAATTGCTATGATTGATTTAATTTGCTTGTGGTTATGTTGCTGTCCTTTGGTGCCCATCATATGATTGCGCGCGTGGATCACACCCTACGGTTAGTTGTATGTTGATAGGACTATGTATTGGAGGGCAAGAGTGAAGGGGGACCAATATATCATAATGCTATGACAGAAGCTTCAACCTAGTATAGAAATTGATGTGTTGCCATATCCAATGATGTGTTGCCATACTATGACAGAAGCTTCAACCTAGTATAGAAATTGATGCATACGGGATTGAAGGGGGACCAATATATCATAATGCTATGGTTGGGTTTTACCTTAATGAACATTAGTAGTTGCGGATGCTTGCTAATAGTTCCAATCATAATTGCATAGAATTCCAAGTCAGGGATGACATGCTAGCAAAGGCGTCTCCCACATAATACTTGCTATCGGTCTAGTAAAGTAGTCAATTGCTTAGGGGCAATTTCGCAACTCCTACTGCCACTTTTCCACACTCGCTATATTTACTTTATTGTTTCTTTATCTAAACAGCCCCTACTTTTTGTTTACGTACTCTTTATTATCTTGCAAACCTATCCAACAACACCTACAAAGTACTTCTAGTTTCATACTTGTTCTAGGTAAAGCGAACGTCAAGCGTGTGTAGAGTTGTATCGGTGGTCGATAGAACTTGAGGGAATATTTATTCTACCTTTAGCTCCTCGTTGGGTTCGACACTCTTACTTATCGAAAACTGTTGCGATCCCCTATACTTGTGGGTTATCAGCAATCGAGCTCCTCCGCTGTCTTTATCCAGTCTTGTTAATGACATGGAAGCTTAGATCCCGCACATGATTTAATTGGGGCAAATAAATACCTTGTGAGATATCAAAACTTACCGGATTGGCATGGCGCTTTGCGCTGAGTCCGCGGTCCTCAGTGAGGGAAGGAGGTACCTCGGCACCCTTGAATAGCACCCTCCAGACGTCCTCGTGCGTCGTGTCGTAGAGCTCTCGTAGCGTCTGGTGCTTGGCCGGGTCGAACTCCCACAAATTGAATGCCCGTCGTTAACACGGGAGAATCCGGCGGAAGAGCATAACCTGGACCACATTGACGAGCTTGATTTTCTTGCTCATCATGTTCCTAATGCAGGTCTGGAGTCCGGTCAGCTCTACCGAAGAACCCCAGGACATGCCCTTCTCTTTCCAGGAAGTGAGCCGCGTGGGGATTCTGGATCGAAATTTGGCCGCAATCCAGTTGGTGTCACGTGGCTCGGTGATGTAGAACCATCCCGATTGCCACCCCTTTATGGTGTCCACGTAGGAGCCTTCGAGCCAGGTGATGTTAGGCATTTTGCCCACCATGGCGCCTCCGCACTCTGCTTGCTGGCCAACCATCACCTTCGGTTTGACATTGAAGGTCTTCAGCCATAGGCCGAAATGGGGCATGATGTGGAGGAAGGCCTCGCACACGACGATAAACATTGAGATGTTGAGGATGAAATTGGGGGCCAGATCATGAAAATCTAGCCTGTAGTAGAACATGAGCCCGCGGGCAAACTGGCGGAGAGGAAATCCCAGTCCGCGGACGAAGTGGGGTAAAAAAATTACCCTCTCATGGGGTTCGGGCATAGGGATGATCTACCATGCATCTGGCAGCCGGTGCGCGATATCCGCGGCCAGATATCCGGCTTCCCGTAACTTTGTGATGTTCTCCTCCGTGACGGAGGAGACCATCCACTTGCCTCCTACTCCGGACATGCTTGGAGTGGTTTGAGGAGAAAGACGCGAACTTGGGCGCTGGAGCTCGAGTGTGAGAGAATGGGTAAGCAAGGAGGAAGAAGGCGTGGGTGAAAAGAGTGAATCCTAATCCCTTTATAAGGGCGGAAGAGGTGATGCGCCTCCCCACTTGCCTGGTAAAATCGCTTATTCCCCAAGCGCCGTAATTGATGGCGCGGTTGGGTTACCCACGTCCGTATTGATGAGAATCCCGTAATAAGGGGAACATGATCTCTACTTTGACAAGACGTGTCAAGAAAACCGCCTCGCGATATGTGCGGTGCTGGTTGAGAAAAAAGATTCAAATAATGATCGGGCCATGGCGTGATGTCATGCTGTCAAAACGTGTCATCGGATTAGATTTGTGGAAATATTATTCTCTCTACGGTGGTATGTGGAACTTGTTTTGCAGAGCCGCACACTATCCTTGTGTTCAAAATCTTCCATGGAGTATTCGGAGGAGGAACCCGCCTTGCAATGCCGAATACAATACTGCGCGTCGGACTCATCGTCATTGAAGCCTGGTTCAAGGGCTACTGAGGGAGTCCTGGATTAGGGGGTCTCCGGACAGCCGGACTATATCCTTTGGCCGGACTGTTGGACTATGAAGATACAAGATTGAAGACTTCGTCCCGTGTCCGGATGGGACTCTCCTTGGCATGGAAGGCAAGCTAGGAAATACGGATATGTAGATCTCCTCCCTTGTAACCGACTCTGTGTAACCCTAGCCCCCTCCGGTGTCTATATAAACCGGAGGGTTTAGTCCATAGGACAACATACAATCATACCATAGGCTAGCTTCTAGGGTTCAGCCTCTACGATCTTGTGGTAGATCAACTCTTGTAATACTCATATCATCAAGAACAATCAAGCAGGACTTAGGGTATTACCTCCATCAAGAGGGCCCGAACCTGGGTAAACATCGTGTCCCCTGCCTCCTGTTACCATCCACCTTAGACGCACAGTTCGGGACCCCCTACCCGAGATCCGCCGGTTTTGACACCGACAGCGGGGGAGGGCGTCGTAGTGAGGGAGGCTCCGGGGAGGAGGGCGAGGCATCCGGTGAGGGGCGGCGCCGGGGTGGGCGCCGGCGTCTGAGCGTGGAGCGGCATGATCGGTGGAGGCGGGTGCGGCGGCGCGGAATCAGGCTCCTCCCTGATCCTGATCCAGTCGAGTGGGGGGAAGAGACGAGGGAGAGAGTGGGGGTCGTGGGGGTTAGGTCACAGGGGAGAGGCCATATAGGCAAGGAGAGGTGCGGCTGGGCCGGCCAGTTGGGCCAAGGCCCAGCAGGCCCGGGGTCCCTTGCCCGTTATTATTATTATTTTCTTTATACATGTTTCCTTTTTCTTTCTTTTTATTTTCTTTTATTATTAGAAGGAAAGCTTACTATTTTGCAATTATTCCGAGCACCATATGACTCTTGAAAAATGTGCCACATGCCACAATAAATACTTTGCAATATTGTGGAGTTGCACAAAATTGTTTTGAGAATTTGGAAATGTTTAAGAACTTTTAGAAATTGAAAAGGCCAATTTAATTGTTGTTGGACCACTCAAATAATTTCCAGGAGCACTTTTGGAATCCAACTGAGGTAGGTTTCATCATGACAAATACTTAGAGAATATTTGCCATAGTGTGAACTATTTTATTTGCATGAAAGAAGAAGCAAATATTTGACATGCAATTAGAATTTGAATTTGAAGCAGATTTTGGACAAGTGGCATTTTGGCATGATGATCATGATGACATGACCTTCATTAAGGGGAGATTACTGTAGTGTGATTCTGGGGATGTTACAAATCTCCTCCACTACAAGAAATCTCGTCCTGAGATTTAAGTGGGGAAGTAAAGATTAACTTCGGGAGAACTGACCCTTATAGGGTTGATTATCTGATGAACAATGCGAATGTGGCAGAAGTATCTCTCGAGTTTAAACTTAAGAAAACATTGAGAGCAAAATAGGAAGTTTCAAACGAATGGACAAACGATCGATACCTGAACCGAGTGTGAGAAAGGGGTTAAGAGCATCAGGAATAGATCATCTCTCGGAAGGTGGCTCGTGACATGATACGAAGCCAAGCTTGAGGAATAACCTTAGAAACAGGGGGTACAGGAGAGTCAGGTTTCGATCCTGTGGAACTGTGGGTTATGGGCCCACCATGTGGGTTAAAAGTAGGAAGGGTGTTGGCATCTTGCACGGTTATGATAGCAAGGCATGTCAGAGGATAGTATGTCAGTTATGTCGGCAACAACATTGGTACCAAGGGCGAGGGATGAAGAGAACCATTTTCCTGCTCGTTGAACGAGGCGGGCCAATAGGCAAAGTTCCCATCCATCGGTGGCTACCGGAATGTCAACAACAATAGTAACAGGGTCTTTACTGACAGAGTTGTACATTGAGGTGTTTACCTAAGCAGGAAATTATCTCTACTGAGATAAGTTAGTTTACCGAAAAGGTTAAATAAAAGAATGGAAAGGAAAAATATGGTTAGTATAATAATCAGAACAATGGAAAGGAAAATGTGTTTAAACACAATTATCAGGAGTATATCCTTCCCAATGACAAGCCGAGGATGATATCCATGACAGGATAGTAAGTAGATAACCAATTAGGTAAAGGGGTGAGGGAATTCATGATGTTACACGTACAATGGTGTTTGGATAAATGAACAAGAAGCATTTAGCATTATGCTTCCAATGTTCTTGTTGACGTTTGAGTACCACAATCATGCTTTGGGATAGCATTGACATGGTCATTAGGTAAAGGTCGGACCTTGGATTCACAATGGATCCATCAGGAATTTCTAGAACATATCATGTTATTTTATCAGGGAAAAGATGAGGAGGTGGCCGATGGGTTCAGTAGCAATCCATCGACATGTCAAAAAGGACGTATCCCCAAAAGTAATATGATCAAGTTTGTGTTGGGGGGAAGACAAGAATGTTGTTCATGCTGACACAAATCATCGAGAGGCAAGGATGGTATTACTAGCCATGAGTTCAATTGACATCTCTGAAGAAGCCAAAGTGTTGACGGTGATCAAGACAAATTTTTTTTGAGAGACTCTAAGAAGATACCACCGAGCAGAAAAGGAAGGATGAAGTGAAAGGCTATGAGAACCACGGATTCAACACAAGCTCAAAGTCAAGCTTGTTGTTCGAGGTGAAATGATAAGATGAGGAAGATCGACGTAAGGTTAGCTCATCGTCGGAAGTTGCTCCAGGCATAAGGACCAGGTAGCACAGTTAAAAAGTTGACAAGATAAAAATATAGCCGATCAGGCTAGGAATGATGTGATGGGGCATAAAGCTTCCCAGTATCAAGTACTAGGTGCAATGCCAGAAGGTAAATCAGAGTAGAGGTTGGATGGGGGAAATGAGTTTTAGAGGATAAGTAATTTAACTTACCCAGTAAATGGGATCAGGGAGGAAATATGGCCAGGACCATAACTGCAAGGGATCCAATTTACTATACCGGAAGAATTATTCAAATGATCAAATATCCTTGCAAGAAGCTTTCATGATAAGTTCCACACCATGTCCGTGGGCATGAACACAAAGGTTCAGGGTTCACTCCCACTTCTACAATGCATAACCTTCCATTTTATTTCTCGCTCTTGATGAAGCTGTAGTATTGAAATTTTATCTGACGAGAAGCCAGTAGAGTATAACCCACATAACTTCCAAGTTCACACAGATTAGGGAAGGCATAGGTTCAACCCATCGGGGCATCTTAGGAACATATATCATAAATTCCAAGAATAAATAACACAAGCTCGGTAGTAGAGCATGCTTGAGAAAGCGGAGGATACAAGTTACCAAAAGCATTATGTATCCGAGGAAAAGCTCACAAGCTTATTGAATATGAAGGATGTTGTCGGATAAAATCCGAAAAAAGGGGGTCTGGCGGTCCACAAGGGATCTGATGTGAGCATCAGTACTCAACCAGAGGAAGAAAGAATGCAAGGAGATCAGATTATAGAAACAACTGACTAACTCAAAGCTCAATTACAAAGGAATTATGAATTCCAAGACAAGGGATCAGAAGCAATGCTCTGATTAGGGATGGATAGGTAGAATAGCCTTAGGGGTACAATCAATGGCGATTAGATTGGTCGAGATCCAGCTCATGTTAAAATGACATCTGAGTCGGAAGGATGAATTCTAGGATCTCATTGAGGATTGCGAGCATTCACAACATATTGTATCAACGGACTCAAAATGATAATGACAAAGGATGACAATAAGATTATTACACTTATGGTATTAACCATAATGCAAGCAAGCAAGAAATTCAAGAACAATAGGCTGTTGAGGATTTTCACAAGAACGAATGGTATTACGAAGACTTTTGTGAAGTACAAGAATCAACTGAGGATGAGCGGATACTCGATAGGTGCACAAAGTTATCCGTAGGGGTATTCAGATGACAAGGAACTTCAAGGTAGTAAGCTCAAAGGATTCTCAGAAAATGGAGAGCAGTTCAGGGCATCTTGTAATAACAAGATCAATGGGATAGAATGTAAGATTGGCAAGTGTGTGTAGTTATCCATAAGGATATTTCGCTGGTAGGGAATTGCAAAGGCAACAGGCACAAAGTCTCGAGAGAATATCGTAGAGTATCTTTGGAATCTTCTGATGTAGCAGGCGATCATCTGAAATAAGGGGGCTCTCCGGGCGGATGTGAGCACGAGATCCTAATGTTCGAGTTAGTAAAACCTTTTAACCCGAATAGAAGAGAGATCAGAGTCCCAGCGTATAGACGAGGAATAAAAGATCCTAATACCACTCAATTAGCGATGTGGGCCCGTAAGACACACAACCAAGTTAGTAAAAAGGTTTTCGGTTTCTAGACTCAACTTCGGCCAAGGAGTTGGAAAGGGGGGATCCTACAGGCAGTTGGCTCTGATACCAACTTGTGACGCCCCCGATTTGACCGTACACTAATCATACACGCAAGTGTGTACAATCAAGGTCAAGGACTCATGGGAAGATATCACAACACAACTCTAGACACAAATTAAAATAATACAAGCTTTATATTACAAGCCAGGGGCCTCGAGGGCTCGAATACATAAGCTCGAAAACACAAGAGTCAGCGGAAGCAACAATATCTGAATATAGACATGAGTTAAACAAGTTTGCCTTAAGAAGGGTAGCACAAAAACAACAACGATCGAAAAGGCAAGGCCTCCTGCCTGGGAGCCTCCTAACTACTCCAAGTCGTCAGCGGCCGTCACGTAGTAGTAGGCACCCTTGGGGTAGCAGTAGTCATCAGTGGTATCGTCTGGCTCCTGGGATCCGTCATCTGGTCGCAACAATCGGGTATGGGGAAAAGAGGTAACAAAGCAGCCGTGAGTACTCATCCAAAGTACTCGCAAGACTTACATCAGATCTAAGCTAAGTATGCATCTGTATCAAAGGAAATGGGTTGTATCTGTGGACTAAACTGTAGAATGCCAGAAAGAAGGGGAAAGCCTAGCCTATCGAAGACTAGCATCTTCAAGTATCATCAAGCATCTTGCAGCATTTAGAAGAGTATAGATCAACATAATGTAAAGTAGTAGTAGTGTTATCAACCTCGGCCAGAGATCCTTTCTCGACTCCCTGCGAGAAAGCAATCCCAGAGCCATGCTATCCATTTCTCATCACAATCCATTTCTCATCACAAGTATCCAGTTCTAGTTGTATCGATCGGGATACAACTCCAAGTGTCTGTTACCGTAGGACAGGCTATCGATTGATGTTTTCTTCCCTGCAGGGGTGCACCAACTTACCCACCATGCTCGATTAACTCTGGCCGGACACACTTTCCTGGGTCATGCCCGGCCTCGGCCAAACAATATGTTGCGTCCCGACCTAGGCTTAATAGAGAGGCCAGCACGCCGGACTAAACCTATGCCCCCAGGGGTCATGGGCCATCACCCCGGGAACTCCTGCACATTGCATGGGCGGTCGATGAGCAGACCTAGCTACCTCCTTCAACAAGGCAGGAGCTTACACAGTCCAGCCCGGCGCACGCCGCTCAGTCGCTGGCGTCTATTAAGCTTTGGCTGATGTATACGACGCAGAATGCCCATACTATGCCCACGTGATGGTTAGTGCTATTATGCCAGAGGCCCCTCGGATCAAATATCCAAATCGTAGTGGATTAGTAACGCGCGGTAAGAAGCAGAGATTCATGAAAGATGTGACCCCGTCGCCCCGTCTCGAGTACTTGCGACAAGGGCTAAGAATGCCCGGCCACGCCTCGTAAGTATCTCGCGGGCACCTTCCAGGCCAACCCAACTCCACATCACTCGCTATTAAGCTCGCGGGTACCCCTCAGGGCCGACCCATCTTTAGTAACATGGTTTAGTATAGAGTCATAGTAACCATAGTAACTGTGTGTCTAACACCAAGGGGAAAACCCGAGGAATCACCCCCGGTGAATTCCACTCGATGTTATCATCAAGGTGAACATAAGAGGATCCACCCTCAAGGTTCACACTTGAGGGGTTGCACGACGGAGCCATAACGGAAGTGGTTAAGGAGGAAATCACCCTCGATGACCTCAGCCGTATAGCTACACTACAGAGATCTCATCAGGAGTGATGTAAGAGGTTCCACCCTCGGCACTCGATGGTAACTCTGCAGAATCATACAACTAGGGGGTGATGTGCGGTGTCGGGGCCTGGATGTCGATCATGTTGATCGAGTCAAGCGAGGCAACTGGGACAAGGTGGGGGTCACTGATGGATCTCTAACCAACCTATACTAAGCAATTTAGGATAAGCAGGTAAGGTATGAAAGCAGGTAACAAAAAAAGGCTATGCATTAGATTAGGATCATACAGAAAGTAGTAGCAGTTCTAATGCAAGCATGAGAGGGAAAGTAAAGGGCGATATCGGAATGCTCAAGGAGGGTTTTATTGCCTGGAAGCTCTACTGAAAAGGAAGAAGTGTCGTCGTCTACACAGTCGATCAAAGGGGCATCAGCAGCGGTCTCGGGGTCTACCGGAGAGAAGAGGGGGAAGAAACAGTAAATACAGAGCAAACATAGCACTACAAAGCATAACATGGCAATAAGATGTGCCGGGTGTGACCTAACGTATGGCTACATGATATAGGTGAAGGGGGAATTCAACCGGGAATGTTTTCCCGGTTCCGGACCTGTGTCAGACAGATGACCGGAGGGGGAATGTTCCATGTTCAGATAGTTAGAGGCATCTGACATGTATGTGGGTAGCGTATTCGGGTTCATCTTGTCGTTCTGAGCAACTTTCATGTATAAAGTTTTTCGATCCGAGCTACGGTTTATTTAATATGATTTTCTAAACTTTTTATTAACTTCTGGAATTTAATTATTTATTTCAACATTATCCAGAATAGTAAATGATGGTGTCAGCATGACATCATGCTGACGTCAGCAGTCAACTGTGCAGTTGACTGGGTCAACTACGTGTGGGTCCCGCATGTCATACACTGTTTAGTTTAATTAGGGTTTAGCTAATTAATTGTTGTTTAATTAAACTAACATGTTAATTAGATTAATTAAATAGGATTAATTAACTTAACTAATTATCAATTAATTAATTAATTTAATTATTATTTATTTACTTTAACTATATATTTTTTATATAAAATGTTCTGGGGCGTGGGGCCCCCATGTCATAGGCCCCGGGGGGCTTAACGGGGCGGGTTAACGGGCGCGGGCGAGCGTGGGCGCCCGTCGGGGCCGAAGCCCGGCGCGGCGGGGCGAGGCCGTGGCCTCAGCAAGGCTCGTCGGTCGGCCGCAGCAGGCGGAGGCGGGCGTAGGGCGACGGCGCGCGAGCGCTGGTGGGCATCGGTAGGCGAGGCATCAGCGGGGCGGCAAGAGCAGGAGGCCGGGGCGAGCGGCGGAGTGCGCGCGCTGGCAAGGTGAGCTGGGCGCGCGGGCGGCGGGGCACCTGCAGCCAGCAGGGCGGCCAGACATGGTAGCGGCAGCGGTGCAGCACGCGGGGGGGAGCAGGCGCGACGGGCGCAGGCAGTCTTGGGCTGCACGGGGAGCAACGGGACAGATGGGCACGCGCACCGGCGTGCGCGAGGCGCGTCCAGGGCATGGCCAAAGGCAGCCTGTGTGTGAGGCAGGGCGCGGTGAGCGCGGTCGGCGCACGTACGGGGCGACGGCCAGGGGTGCCGGGGCGCGCGGTGACAGCAGCGTTTGCGCATAGAGGAGGAAGGGAGGAAAAGGGAGGCAGGTGCGGTGCTCACGGGGAGCGGGAGGGACATGGCAGCGGGCTCAGGGGCGACCCGTCGGGAGGAGGACGGCGGCGACAGCACAACGCTGGCGGCGTTCACTGGGAGGGTCGGCGCAGAGGTGGGGGAGGGCGTCGCGGTGAGGGAGGCTCCGGGGAGGAGGGCGAGGCGTGCGGTGAGGGGCGGCGCCGGGATGGGCGCCGGCGTCTGAGCGTGGAGCGGCGCGGTCGGTTGAGGCGGGTGCAGCGGCGCGGAATCGGGCTCCTCCCTGATCCCGATCCAGTCAAGTGGGTGGAAGAGACGAGGGAGAGAGTGGGGCTCGTGGGGGTTAGGTCACAGGAGAGAGGCCATATAGGCAAGGAGAGGTGCGGCTGGGCCGGCCAGTTGGGCCAAGGCCCAGCAGGCCCGGGGTCCCTTGCCCGTTTTTATTATTATTTTGTTTATACATGTTTCCTTTTTCTTTCTTTTTATTTTCTTTTATTATTAGAAGGAAAGCTTACTATTTTGCAATTATTTCGAGCACCATATGACTCTTGAAAAATCTGCCACATGCCACAATAAATATTGTGCAATATTGTGAAGTTGCACAAAATTGTTTTGAGCATTTGAAAATGTTTAAGAACTTTTAGAAATTGAAAAGGCCAATCTAATTATTGTTGGACCACCTAAATAATTTCCAGGAGCATTTTTGGAGTCCAACAGAGGTAGGTTTCATCATGACAAATACTTAGAGAATATTTTCCATAGTGTGAACTATTTTATTTGCATGAAAGAAGAAGCAAATATTTGACATGCAATTAGAATTTGAATTTGAAGCAGATTTTGGACAAGTGGCATTTTGGCATGATGATCATGATGACATGACCTTCATTAAGGGGAGATTACTGTAGTGTGATGCTGGGGATGTTACATATATATCTCGGGATGGCTATGGAAATGCCTTGATAGGTAGGTATGGTGGTTGTTTTGAGGAAGGTATATGATGGGTGTATGATACCGGCGAAAAGTGTGTGGTATTAGACAGGCTAGCAATGGTGGAAGAAAAAAAGTGCGTATAATCCATGGACTCAACATTAGTCATAAATAACTTATATACTTATTGCAAAAAATCTACAAGTTATCAAAGCAAAGTATTACGCGCATGCTCCTAGGGGGATAGATTGGTAGGAAAAGACCATCGCTTGTCCCCGACCGCCACTCATAAGGAAGACAATCAATAAATAAATTATGCTCCGACTTCATCACATAACGGTTCACCATACGTGCATGCTACGGGAATTACAAACTTTAACACAAGTATCTCTCAAATTCACAACTACTCAACTAGCATGACTCTAATATCACCATCTTTATATCTCAAAACAATCATCAAGCATCAAACTTCTCTTAGTATTCAACACACTCATAAGAAAGTTTTTACTAATCTTGTATACCTAGCATATTAGGATTATTTAAGAAAATTATCATGCTGTTTAAGATTCTCAAAATAATATAAGTGAACCATGAGAGATCAATAGTTTCTATAAAACAAATCCACCACTGTGCTCTAAAAGATATAAGTGAAGTACTAGAGCAAAACTATATAACTCAAAAGATATAAGTCAAGCACATAGAGTATTCTAATAATTTTCGAATCATGTGTGTCTCTCTCAAAAGGTGTGTATACCAAAGATGATTGTGGTAAACTAAAAAGCAAAGTCTCAAATCATACAAGACGCTCCAAGCAAAACACATATCATGTGGTGAATAAAAATATAGCTCCAAGTAAAGTTACCGATAGAAGTAGACAAAAGAGGGGATGCCTTCCGGGGCATCCCCAAGCTTTGCCTTTTTGGTGTCCTTAAATTATCTTGGGGGTGCCATGGGCATACCCAAGCTTAGGCTCTTGCCACTCCTTGTTCCATAATCCATCAAATCTTTACCCAAAACTTGAAAACTTCACAACACAAAACTTAAAGTAGAAAATCTCGTAAGCTCCGTTAGTGAAAGAAAACAAAACACCACTTCAAGTCACTGTAATGAACTCATTATTTATTTATATTGGTGTTAAACCTACTGTATTCCAACTTCTCTATGGTTTATAAACTATTTTACTAGTCATAGATTCATCAAAATAAGCAAACAACCCACGAAAAACAGAATCTGTCAAAAACAGAACAGTCTGTAGTAATCTGTAGCTAACGCAAAATCTGGAACCCCAAAAATTCTAAAATAAAGTGCTGGACGCGAGGACTTTATCTATTAATAATCTTCAAAAATAATTAACTAAATAGCACTTTCCAAATAAAAATGCCAGCAGTTCTCGTGAGCGCTAAAGTTTCTGTTTTTTACAGCAAGATTTACAAGACTTTCCCCAAGTCTTCCCGATGGTTCTACTTGGCACAAACATTAATTAAACACAAAAAACACGACCAAAACAGAGGCTAGATAAATTATTTATTGAATAACAGCAAGGAAAAATATTGGGTTGCCTCCCAACAAGCGCTTTTCTTTAAAGCCTTATAGCTAGGCATAATATTTCAATGATGCTCACATGAAAGACAAGAATTGAAGCACAAAGAGAGCATCATAAAACACGTGACAAACACATCTAAGTCTAACATACTTCCTATGCATAGGCATCTTATAGGTAAACAAATTATCAAGGCAAGCAAAAACTAGCATATGCAAGGAAGCGGAAAGAAACAATAGCAATCTCAACATAACGAGAGGTAATTTAGTAACATGAAAATTTCTACCATCATATTTTCCTCTCTCATGATAATTACATGTAGGATCATAAGAAAATTCAACAAAATAGCTATCACATAAAATATTTTCAATACGATCCACATGCATGCAAAGTTGACACTCTTCCAAAATAGCGGGATTAACATTAACTAAAGTCATGACCTTTCCAAACCCACTTTTATCAAAAATTTCATAAGATTGAACATTCTCCAAATATGTGGGATCTAAAGTTGACACTCTTCCAAACCCACTTTCAATAATATTGCAAACACTATTATCAATCTCATATTCATCATGGGGCTTAAATAAATTTTCAAGATTGTAAGAAGAATCACCCCAATCATGATCATTGCAACAAGTAGAGGTCATAGCAAAACTAGCATCTCCAAGCTTAGGGTTTTGCATGTTATTAGCACAATTTATATGAATAGAATTTATACTATCATCATTGCAATCATGCTTTTTATTCAAAGATCCATCGGGAATCATTCCATAAGGTACTTTATCACAATTTCAGATTCACGAATTTCAAGCAAAACTTCATAAAGATAATCTAGTGCACAAAACTCACTAGCAATTGGTTCATTATAATTGGATCTCTTAAAAATATTAGCAAGCGGATGAGGATCCATAGATCTCAAGTTCTCTGTTTATTAATAAATAAACAACTATTCCAACCATACAAGCAAACAAGAAACGGGTAAAAAGAGGCAAATACAGAAAGAGAGGGAGGACGGAGAGAGAGAGAGGGCGAATAAAACGGCAAGGGTGAAGTGGGGGAGAGGAAAATGAGAGGCAAATGGCAAATAAGGTAATAAGGGAGATAAGGGTTTGTGATGGGTACTTGGTATGTTGACTTTTGCGTAGACCTCCCCGGCAACGGCGCCAGAAATCCTTCTTGCTACCTCTTGAGCACTTGCGTTGGTTTTCCCTTGAAGAGGAAAGGGTGATCCAGCAAAGTAGCGTAAGTATTTCCCTTAGTTTTTGAGAACCAAGGTATCAATCCAGTAGGAGGCTACGCGCGAGTCCCTCGCACCTACACAAAACAAATAAATCCTTGCAACCAACGCGATAAGGGGTTGTCAATCCCTACGCGGTCACTTACGAGAGTGAGATCTGATAGATATCATAAGATAATATTTTTGGTATTTTTATGATAAAGATGCAAAGTAAAAAAAGGCAATGAAAATAACTAAGTGTTGGAAGATTAATATGATGGAAGATAGACCCGGGGGGCATAGGTTTCACTAGTGGCTTCTCTCAAGAGCATAAGTATTTTATGGTGGGTGAACAAATTACTGTTGAGCAATTGACAGAATTGAGCATAGTTGTGAGAATATCTAGGTTTGATCATGTATATAGGCATCACGTCCAAGAGAAGTAGACCGACTCCTGCCTGCATCTACTACTATTACTCCACACATCGACCGCTATCCAGCATGCATCTAGAGTATTAAGTTCATAAGAACAGAGTAACGCCTTAAGCAAGATGACATGATGTAGAGGGATAAATTCATGCAATATGATAAAAAACATCTTGTTATCCTCGATGGCAACAATACAATACGTGCCTTGCTGCCCCTACTGTCACTGGGAAAGGACACCGCAAGATTGAACCCAAAGCTAAGCACTTCTCCCATTGCAAGAAAGATCAATCTAGTAGGCCAAACCAAACTGATAATTCGAAGAGACTTGCAAAGATAACCAATCATACATAAAAGAATTTAGATAAGATTCAAATATTGTTCATAGATAAACTTGATCATAAACCCACAATTCATCGGTCTCAACAAACACACCGCAAAAGAAGATTACATCGAATAGATCTCCACAAGAGAGGGGGAGAACTTTGTATTGAGATCCAAAAAGAGAGAAGAAGCCATCTAGCTAATAACTATGGACCAGTAGGTCTGAGGTAAACTACTCACACTTCAACGGAGAGGCTATGGTGTTGATGTAGAAGCCCTCCGTGATCGATGCCCCCTCCGGCGGAGCTCAGGAACAGGCTCCAAGATGGGATCTCGTGGATACAGAAAGTTGCGGCGGTGGAATTAGGGTTTTGGCTCCGTATCTGATCGTTTGGAGGTACGTAGGTATATATAGGAGGAAGGAGTACGTCGGCGGAGCAACAGGGGGCCCAGGAGGGTGGAGGGCGCGCCTGGGGGGGTAGGTGCGCCCCCTACCTCGTGGCTTCCCTGTTGGTTGCTTGACATAGGGTCCAAGTCTCCTGGATCTTGTTCGTTCCAAAAATCACGTTCCCGAAGGTTTCATTCCGTTTGGACTCCGTTTGATATTCTTTTTCTGCAAAACTCTGAAATAGGCAAAAACAACAATTCTGGGCTGGGCCTCCGGTTAATAGGTTAGTCCCAAAAATAATATAAAAGTGAATAATAAAGCCCAATAATGTCCAAAACAGAAGATAATATAGCATGGAGCAACCAAAAATTATAGATACGTTGGAGACGTATCACAAGGCTACACCTAGACTGGCACAAGCACACAACTGTATGATTGGGCCTTCGGACAGTAGGAGGACGAGGACGAGGACGAAGATCTGGATGATTTAACTAGTGTTCTGAAGAAGAGGGGTAGAGGAGAGTGCTTCAAAATGCGGGAGGGCGAGCTATTGTGCAATGCATGGTTGGCCACTAGCCTCGATCTGGTCCATGGCTAAGTTCTGTGATATCATTCTGTATCCATTCTTTGAAGAAGAGAATGAAGAGTTTGGCCATGTCCGTGAGGTTGGGCAGAGTCACGGGGATGAGATTGTGTTTGCCTACAAACAAGAGAATTCTTTTGTCATCGGGCTTATCAAGGAGTTGCCGCCGGTCTATGATACTATGTGTCACATCCTTAGGTACACTCTCAATCCTAAGGCTGGTGACTGGCGTAACTTGAGGAGCTCCATGTTGGATATCTTTGTGTATAATTGTGATAAGAAGAAAGTGGATGGCTTGGACTTCATGTTCTATGAGCTTCGCCAGTGTGTGCACGAGAACAAGTTCCTTGATATATGCTCCATTCATCCATGCATTGATTGAGTCTGTCTGCCCAACAAGGTATATGTCACAATACAAGACATCCATTTCGAAGAGCAATATGAACTGGACTCCTGCTGATTCAACTCCTTATGTGGCTCCCAAGAAGGGGCGCAATCTGAGGCCCATGAGCGTACCACCTAGACTCATGGGTGTTCCTCCAATGCCCGGATTCCACATGGTAATGGCAAGAAGGTCGTTTCTGAGGCCAGTTTCACCAAAGAGAAGAAGTCTCTACTGAAGATTGTGAGCAACATGTTCAACATGTGTTGACCTATTTAGAGTCGTCAGATCAAGGAGTCCAACAGTGCAAGATAGAGAGGTGTCAAAAGAAGGTTGAGCGTGCTGCAACAGGTTGGCCGAGGGTCTGAGGACAATGAGAGTGTGGACACAGCTTGTTCCTTTCCCATGCATGGCAGGATGGCGCTTTGATGATGATAATGATGCTTCGAGCGTGTCTCCTCTTGTCTAGAGTCTCGTTAGCATCGCCTTTTCTCTTTTTGTTGTCTTGATGACAAATGGGGAGAAGTGGTCTATTAGGAGTGTCTGTAGTTGAGTTAAGATATCAAGGCCTCGTTTCTATTTGGTGTGGTTATTTGGCTCGAGATACTCTTTGTTTGCTTTGCTTTTCGTTGTGTGGTCATGAGCTACCATATCTGTGTGTGAGAATTCTTTTTGCTTTATGGATCATCTATGCTTATTTTTGGTCTATCTTGCGGAGTATGATCATCTTATTATGTTATAGTCTCACTCTATTTGCTCGCCACACTCTTGCATGTGATCTAGGCACCGTATAGGTTTTTTTGTTGATCACATGCTATGACAATATTGATCTAGGGGAACCTCGTATGCGGGTGTTTGATGCATAATCAAGCACTTTCCTTGCACACACATAGGGGGGAGCTCTCGTGATCAATTATTGTTTCATGGCTATTATCTTTGATATATCTTTTATGACATGTCCTAACCATGTTGTCATCAGTGCACCAAAAAGATGGAGATTCAAAGTGCATGTGGCACTATTTATATTTTGGTGTGATGACAATGTGGTTAGAGGAACTAATATCGGTTGCTAATTTTCACCCAGGATATTGGTTCCATGAAGATTGTATTGGATTAGTGTGACCCCCCCCCCAATTCAAAAAGATCAAAGGCGTGGTTTACCGGCGACTCGAAGGTTTTTGTGTTTGGTTCGATGTGAGTCATAGGAAAAATCACACTATTAAGAGGGGTCGTCATGGATAGGCGTCGTGTAGGAATGCTTCTGAAACATCTACACCAAACCTCCTACACCTATCACCTTCTATGTGTCTTTTGCGTGCTTTGGCGAAGTGTCCGTTGAGAGCCAACGGGAATTTTCTAGACACCCCATGAACATGAGGTCTTTGACCCCTGTGCGCATGGGCTGGTCGGAAACTTTCTGGACACTCCATGCGCATGGGGTCTTTTGACACCCGTGCGCACGGGGTTGGGTTTTAGTCTCTGAGTACCCTGTGCGCACATGGCTGACTTAGATCATGCACACGGGGTCCAACAAGAAGAAATGCCCACCCGGCCAAGAACACTATACAAGAGCATCTTCTTCCACCTCCATCCCCAAACTAATGTCTTATTGCGCGCCACAATTACTACACTCCATTTTGCTCAATACTCTCAATTCTTCCACCCAAACTTGTTGAAACTTTGGGGATTGGGAAAGCAAGACCCGATCTACACTTTGACCAATCCAAATTTGTGTCCCCACAATATTTGTCCATCATTGACTTGTTACTCTTGGAGCTTGGGCTCCTAGGCGGTTAGAGGTTCCTCTGAAAGCTTCCTTGCTTGTGGTGTGCTTCGGAGAAGTTTGTAAAGGTGTGGTGGTCACCTTCAAGACCACCCCCCAGTGATTCGAGGCTCATCCATTGGGGGTGACTCGAAAGAGAATATGGTGAGCCTTCCGTGGAATTCCGCAAGCTTTGGCTCTGGCACCGCTCTAAATTGAAAGTAGCTCTTCCCCAAGGAAGAGTGAACTTCGGGATAAAATATGTGTCATCATCTCACTTGTGGTTTAATCCTTTCCCACACTTTACTTTTCTTTCTATGCTTGTGGGCTTGCTAATTATATTGTTGCCTAGCATATTTAGCTTTAAGCTTGCTTGTCATATAGGTTGTATTCACCTAGTTGCATATCTACTGAACCATATCTATCCGCTTAACCTTAAAATTGACGAGTAAGATTAAAATTTGTAGTCTCCTATTCACCCCTCTCTAGTCGACCATATCGATCCTTTCAACCATGATGCATGGTTCGTTGTGGTTGAGTGGGTAACCGAAGTGGAACCTATTCATAGCCAAGACCGCCGCCCAAGCCAACTAGAAAGAAACCGGTGAGCCAACTGACCTGACAAAAGAACCGACCAAGAAGGTTAGAAGGGGGTTTCGGGGAAAGAAGTGGGAGGGGGAGGGGGCGAAGAGAGAAGGTGCGGCGTCCAGGATGACGGACATGTTTGAGGACATCTCTATGAAAGAGGAAGCATACATCAAGCGCTCGGATATCAAGGGGGGAAAGGCAGAGAGGTTCAAAGTGTTGATGGAGGCGACCGAGAAGAAGCTCAAGCTCAAAGAGAAGAGGGCCATGACCGAAGAGAAGAAGGACATGCTCGAGGAGAAGAAGGCGATGCTCAAAGAAAAAAGGGTGAAGATCACAGCCGATGCGAAGGATGCCAATATGTTAACCTTGGATTTGGATGCGTTAGATGCCGACATAAGAATGATCATGCAAGCCGTCCACTACAAGATGTTGCGGCAGTAGAATGATGAGTTGGAGGCAGCAGACAAGTAGGACATGGAGGCAACAGAAAACAAGGCTGAGGCGGAGTCTACCTACGCGGCGATGACAACACCATGACCGTGGAAACTCGGGTTGCCAGTCTGGCAGGGCAGAAAATCTAATTTTTTGCACGGACTGTCAGACAGATATTCTTTTGCGATCGGACATGTAAAAATGTAGAAGGAATAGAGAGGGATTGGCATAATGCAGTGGATGTATTATTGAGCCTCGAGGGAAAGTATATATAGAGTACAAGACTTGGAGGGTAAGAAGCCTCACCTAGAGGTAAGGTATGGGAGCATATAGGAAAAAAATACAACCAATCTTAACAAATCCTAGCCTATCATAATCTATACTCCAACACCCCCGCAGTCGTAGCGGTAGCATCTTGGACGGTCAGATTGGAGAGAAACCAAAGGTAGAAGCTGGCAGGATCACATCCCCGCAGTTGTAGTGGGAGCATCGTGACAATTTCGTGTCGCGGATGCATTGACTGCAGAGGAAGCCGAAGACTTGCTCAAGTGAGGTGATAGTCGTTTGTTCGATGTCGATGTAGTCAAGAGCGCAAGGTGGAGTAGCCGTGGTCGAGGTAGCCATGCGAGCTAGTTGTGGTCGATGTCGAGTCTGGGGTCGCCGGTGTCGAGGTAGTCGTCGTGGAGCCGCTAGCACAAGGAGGCGCCAAGTTAGTCATGGGCACATTGGTGTCGACGTAGTGGTGCACTAGGAAGAAGACGGTGTTGACGAGGCGTCGCACCGGGTTTGCCAAGCCTGGGGACACGTCGTGGACAAAGGCACATGTCAATGTTGCCAGTACCTGGCATATGTAGACGGACGAAGTCAATGTTGTTGAGGCGCCGCTCCAGGCTTGCCAGGCCCATGACACATTATGGACGAAGGCACGTGTCGGTCTTGCCAGCACTGGTCATGCGTAGAAGGGGACCAGCATGAATTGTACGGCTACAAGGGTAGCAGCGGCGCGGTGCGAGGAAGAAGAGCGGCAGCGGCTAAGTTAGAAGCACGGCGGCGGTGCTCGAAGTAGGCGAGGAAGAACTCGACAGCGTGACAAAGATCGACATGGACAGTGGGCTTCCAGCGCCTAGGAAGGCGGCGTGGCGCATACCACATAGAAGTCAACACACGAGGACGACGGAGTGGACCGCGTGCCGCAGCGCTACGGTCGGAAGGGGCGACGCAGCGGTGGCACGAGGATCAGTGCAGCCGTGTGAAGAACCACGGGGCGGCGGTGCTGCGGCCCAATGGGGCGACGCAGCGGTAGCCCGTTGCTTGATCGATGGAGGGGCGCGTTGTACTTGGGGACAATCTTCACGGGACACGTGGAGGCGCGCGGAACCGACATACCAGATCGGTCGCCCGACACAAATGGGGAGGATTGCTGGCGGGCGGGTGATCAATACGATCACGCGTGATGTCGAGGACGCCATTCGGTGGAGTCCGAGCTGATGCCAGTGACGATGACCAGCATGGGACGACGTGCAGATGAGCTCGTCGGCATCGGTGCTCGGGAAGGGAAGCCCGAGCGACGAACGCAATACCGACGCCCAAGCGGCAAGACCCGAGTGGCGAACGCAGCACCGTGCGAAGGCAGACATACATACGCAGCGGAAGCTGGTGATGATGAAGGAACCCCGTTCGGAGCAGGGCACTGACGACTGGCATAGAGCGACGGGCGGGATAGACAATGGCAGATCTAGGCCCCGGGCTTGGGGGGCAGGCCCGAGGCGTGAGGCCCATTTCCTTTGCAGACCGTAGTGAAAGACTTAGGAATATTTGCCACACTTGGGCTTTTCCATTGCATGTTAATATATAGACAGATTTACAATCCTAACCATAAATGGGAGATCACAATAATATCGATACTCCTCGATTTAGGGGATTAGGAGATATGTCATGATACGTGACATATTAGTCTAACACTCCCCTGCAGTCACAACGGGAGGAGAGCGGACGTTGAGACTCGACCGAAAATCCAGAAACAATGGTGACAGGATTCCCTTCGTCAAGATATCAGCGAACTGGCGTGACGAGGGAACATGAAGCACTGGGACCCGACCCATGGCAACACGATCGCGAATGAAGTGGAGATCGATCTCGATGTGTTTGGTACGCTAATGTTTTACTAGGTTCGTGGACATGTAGACGGTGTTGACGTTGTCGCAGAAGACGATCGTCGCAGGAGGAGATGGCCGATGAAGCTCTTGGAGAAGTTGCCGAAGCCAACTCGCCTCGGCCACAATGTTGGCCACAGCATGGTACTTGGCTTCACTGCTAGAGCGAGAGACCGTGTGTTGCCGCTTGGATGACCAAGAGATGAGGTTGTCACCGAGGTAGACACAGAAGCCCAACGTTGAGCACCATGTGTCAGGGCAGCCGGCCCAGTCGGTGTCGGTGTAGGCGATCATGAAGTCCGGCGAAGCCGAGTAGAGCCGAAGGCCATGAGAAAGCGTGCCCTTGACGTAGCGCAAGATGCGCTTGATGGCCACTAGGTGCTGCTCTCACAGGTCGTGCATATGAAGACAAACCTGCTGAATGGCATACATGATATCGGGGCGCGTAAAAGTGAGGTACTGGAGAGCTCCAGCGAGACTCCGGTACTCTGTGGGATCGGCCACTGAAGGACCGGCAGTAGCAGCAAGCTTCGACGACGTGTCAACTGGTGTCGTGGCCGACTTGCAAGCAGTATGCCGGCCCTGTCCAGAATCTTCGTGACGTACTTGGCTTGCGAAAGATGCATGCCGAAGGAGCTACCGGGTGACCGCGATGCCGAGGAAGTAGTGGCGGTTGCCCATGTCCGTCATGGCGAACTGGGCGCGGAGAGAGGTTGTGATCCTGTCGAGCAAGCCGGTCGACGAGGCGGTGAGGACGATATCGTCCACATATAGCAGGAGGAAGGTCGTGCCTTCCGCACACCAGAGGACGAACAACGAGGTGTCCGAGCATGAGCACACGAAGCCGGTCGAAGTGATGAAAGACGTGAAGCGCTGGTACCACACACGAGGAGCCTGCTTGAGACCGTAGAGCGAACGGTTCAGCCGACAGACGTGCTCGGGGCGAGTGGAGTCGATGAAGCCGATGGGTTGATGATAGTAGACAACCTCAGCAAGTGTGCCATGCAGAAAGGCGTTCTTGACGTCGAGCTGACGAGTCTCCCAATTAAGAGAGAGCGCGATGGAGAGGATGACCCGCATGGTGGCCGGCTTGACAACCGGACTGAATGTCTCGTCGAAGTCGACACCCGGCTCCTAAGAGAAACCCCGAAGTACCCAACGAGCTTTGCAGCGATCGAGGGAACCATCGGGCTTGAGCTTGTGGCGAAAAACCCACTTGACGGAGATGATGTTGGCATCCCAAGGAGGAGGCACAAGACCCCAAGTGTTGTTGCTGAGGAGAGCACGGTACTCTGCAGTCATAGCATCGAGCCAGATGGGATCCGTGAGGGCTGCACGTGCGGAGGTGGGAACCGGGGAGTACCTGCTGGCAGAGGAAACATGCAGGTTAAGCCGCTCGCGAGGGCCCTGTGGATGCCGGAGGTGCTGCGTGCGCGATGAGTGGGTGCAGGAGGGGCGCCCGGCGAGGGAGGGCGGGAGGATGGGAGGATGGTGCGTTAGGTGTAGGGGTGGTGATCGGAAGGGGTGGGACAACAATGGGTAGGTTGTCATCGTCGGCAAGAAAGTCGTACGTGGCGGCGTCAGTAGGCTGTAGGGAGGCAAAAGGGAAAGTCATCTCATCAAAGACAATGTGACGAGAGATGATGATGCGTTGGGTAGTGAGATCCATGCACCGATGTCCCTTATGATGAGAGGAATAGCCAAGAAAAACGCAAGCACTTGAACGCGGCGACAATTTGTGAGGCACAGTAGAGGTGGTGTTGGGATAGCATAGGCAGCCGAAGAAACGTAGTGACGAGTAATTGGGATGGGTGTTGTGAAGGGCAAAATATGGAGAAGGGGCGCCGATTGTTTTTGTGGGAAGATGGTTGAGGACGTGAGTGGCGGTGTGAAGTGCTTCGGCCCAAAAACGAGGTGGTAAGCTAGCCTGAAATAAGAGAGAACGCACAATGTCATTGACAGTGTGAATAATGCGTTCAGCTTTACCATTTTGTTGGGATGTATATGGGCAAGAGAAGCGAATATGAATACCGTGCGTGGCGGCGAGAGAGTGGAGTTTGTTATTGTCGAACTCACGACTGCTGTCACATTGTATGGACACGAGAGGTAAGCCAAACTGAGTATGAGCGAACGCGCGAAAAGCGGAGAGCGAGGCATAAGCATCAGACTTTTGGCGAAGTGGAACAGTACATAGAAAATGTGTGAAATCATCAAGAATGACTAAAAAGTATTTATTCCTAGAAACACACAAAATCGGTGAAGTCCAAAGATCACAATGCACTAACTCGAATGGACGAGTGGTACGAGTAGTAGAAGAAGAAAATGGCAAACGTGCATGACGTCCTAGTTGACAAGCATGACATAAAGTGGTGTGATTTATTTGTCTAATGTAAGGGAGGGAAATATGCTGCGAGAGGCGACGGTAAGCATCAAGTCCAAGGTGACCAAGGAGATGGTGCCACACGTCATGAGGGGCGGTGAGCGTGGCGAGGGCGCGAGGAGGCGAAGGGCATGTAAACGTGTAAAGCTCCCCCGTACTATTGCGCCGACGGATCTCTCACCGGGAATGAAGGTCCTTCACGGAGAAACCAAAAGGGTCAAAAGCGATGATGCAATTGTTATCAGTAGTGAATTGATGAACGAAAATGAGATTTTTGATAATGCTTGGTGTGACTAAGACATGACGTAAGTGAAGTGGTCTGTTGGGAAGAAGAGAGGGAAGGGAAGAATGGCCGGATGTGGTGACGGGGATGGTGGAACCGTCATCGACAACAACGTGACGATATATAGGATGAGGAGAAAGAGAGGATAAGATACCGGCGTCGGAGGAAAGGTGGGCGGTCGCGCCGCTGTCCATGACCCACTCGGGAGCGGGCTGCTGCGGCGTCATGTTGGTGAAGTGTTGAGCGAGAGCGGCGGTGTCCCATGATGGTGCCTGTGTCGTGGGTGCGGCGTAGGGCGGCACGACGCCGTATGAGGCTGGACCATAGTCGTCGTAGGGCATGCCGAGAGCAGCCGGAGGAGCGGCCATGTAGGCGTGGGCGCGTGATCCCGAACCCCGTCCAAGGATGCCGTCGGTGCCGCCGGGGCTGTTGGGGCGGGACTGCATGGGCCACATCTGGATGGCGCCGGTCTAAGGATTGAAGGGCGTCGGCATGGGAGGAGCACCACCGGCGGGCATGTAGCCCTTGTTCTTGTCTTTCCCCTTGCCATAGCCGGTGGCATGAGGGTTGTGGGAGGGGGAGGAGCCCGCCATGGCTGTCCGCCGCCCGCACCGGAAGGAACGCCGCCCCCGGCCCCGGAGGACGAATCGCCGCCGCTGGGAGGAGCGGGGACGGGTCCTTTGGCAGCGTAGAAGGCGGAGGCCGAGGTGTTGTTGGAGCGCCGAGAGGCCTTCATCTCGTGGAGCAGCAGCATGTTGCGAAAGTTGAGGAAGGTAGGGAACGACGTGAGGAGGCGGCGATGTCGGCGTCGCTGTCGAAACGCTCGTGAAGGCCCTTGATGACGTTGGTGACGAGTTCGGGGTCGAAGACGGGCGCACCGACCTCGGCAAGGGCGCCAGCCGCCATCTTTTGTAGGTGAAGATAATCGGTGATGGACCAATCCTCCTGCTTGCTGTTTGTGGAACTCCTCGATGAGATAAATCTTGCGGCTCTTTTTGTTGTCTTTGAAGAGCGCGAGGACGGAGGTCCAAACCTTGTACGCCGTGGCGGTGGCGGGGTCGGTAGGCATGACGAGGTCGACGATGTCCATGGCCATGGAGCCGTAGAGCCAGATAAGCACCATGACGTCGAGGCGGAGCCACGTGGGTCGGTGGAAGGCGTCCCGGTGGTGAGGTGCTCCTTGAGGGCGTAGGTGGTAACGGCGATGGTTAAGAAGGTCCTCCACTTGGGGAAGACGACGCTCTTGAACTCGAGGACGACGGGGACGAGGGAGCGAACACTCTGGATAGCGGTGGCCTGTGCCCAAAGGGCGGCGTTGGGGTGGGGAGGAGGTTATGAGGGCGCCATGGGAGAGGAGGGAGTTGGTGGCCGGCGCCGCGAGATCGGAGGCCAGCAGCGCTAGGGTAGGAGGAGAGCAGAAGCGAGAGGATGTGCTTAGGCTGATACCATGAAAAACTTAGGAATATTTACCACACTTGGGCTTTTCCATTGCATGTTAATATATAGACATATTTATAATTCTAACTATAAATGGGAGATCATAATAATATCAATACTCCTCGATTTAGGGGATTAGGAGATATGTCGTGACATATTAGTCTAACACGTAGTAAAGTACGGTCGCAATTTCTATGGTATACAAAGGGGGCCCGGGACTGGGTTGGGCTGGATCCGCCCCTGGGGACTGACGTGCAGACAATGGCCATGACGGACCGCCTCATCGTGTGAGGCCGTTGGGTCGGAGGTCGGGTGGTCGCTCCAGTGTTAGAGTAGAGGCGCGCGGGGTCGACGGCAGCGGCTGGCTATGCAGACCGATCTTGGATCGAAAAAAAAGGAGACACCGGTCAATGTGACTAATGAGAGAGAGAAAAAATTAGATTAAATGATCGAGCAAAAGACTCTTTAGGGAGCAGATCAACTGGATCGGTGATGAACCCTAGCCTGAAGGGATGCCGGAACAAATTTGCGGGTTAGGTTTGAAGATGCCCTAACCCCGTCCTCCCCCTCAAGGTTTACATAAATGGCGCCGGCCCACTCCCACGTTGCAGGAACCCCGGTACGCTCGCTCTGTCTACACTCGCATGCAGTACTACTGTACAGCCATTGCTGCAAGTCGACGAGAGAGACGCCGGCCGGTAGTCCATAACTACGCTCTTCACGGCCGCTGGAGGAGTACGTACCGAGTATAGTTCCTATTGTCCCCCCGGATACAGTACGCAAGGGAACAGCGAAGCAGGCAGGCCCAATTACGAGAACATCATGGCCATTTGCGAGCACGCGCTGCCCTGCCTGACCGCCACTTACGAGGTAATCATACCACCGTGATCGCCGAGCTCCGCTGGCACGCGCGCGGGCGCTTCTTTTTGGGGCTTCCTCGCGTTAAGCACGGCGTTTTGATCCGGGGTCACGGAGGCGGGCAAGGCCAAGTGCAGGTGGGGTATCGAGTTAGCACCATGTGCTGGTCGTCTTAGCGTGCGGTGGCGCGGCAAAAGGGCATCACGCGCGGGGCGAGCCCACGACGAGGACGACGAAGAGGACGCATCGAGGGGCGTGCCGATCGACGCTGCCCGCCGCGCCGAAGGGAAGCCTGGCCGCAAGCAGCCGAGCCTCTCCTGCGCTCTGCGCCCCGATGTCTCTTTAGCTGTGGGTGTGCACGAGAAGAGCAGGCCGGTGCCTGGCAGTGGTAGGAGCATGGCGGGAAGGTCGAATCCTTGAAGGCGGGACGGACGACAGAGGCACTGTAGAGGTAGAGCGAACGTACGTAGTACTACTAGGCTGACACTGCACGCAGCATGGCTGACAGGAACGCAACGCTGCATGCAGCAGCAGCAGAAGCTAGAACAGCGCGGGCAGCGGCTAGCCGGCTACTACCGCGAACCACGCTAGCGTATAGGAGAATCTCGTCGTACGGTACAGAGCGAGCCACCCCTACCACCCTGCCTCCATGGCCTGTCTGTACGTACAAAAAATGGAGGTGTGCTCTCCATCTCACGTATGAGCCCAACTCCACCGCACGATCCCAAACGGACGTCCGTTTTGTTCTGTTTTTGTCCCTTTGGGTAGGGATTTGAGATCGTGTCCAGGCCTATCCTGGGATGCGGTGGCCGTGCGACTAGCACGCTGCCGCATCCTTTTGCCCCATCCTGTCCATCAGGGCCAAGAAATGCCCGAATTTGCATTAAAACTAGTTTCGAACCCAAATTTTTGTCTAAAAATTAAAATAGTTTTACAACCCAATTAAAATTGTCTTTAATAAAATAGTTTTACAACCAAATCAAAATTGTCTTGACTGAACATAAAATGAACAAATACATCTATTGGTTGCCAATATGATCCCACACGCCAAGTCATTTTGAAGATTCACATGAGTGTGCCAATCACGCATCTCACGGTGGAATTCGGCAAATTGTTCAAATGCGGCCGGGTCTTGGTGCAGGGGTTCAATATTTTCACCTTGATAATCAAATCCTTGGTCGAAGATACTCTCATCACGCTCGTCCTCGACGATCATGTTGTGCATGATCACACAAGCAGTCATCACCTCCCAAAGCTTTTCTTTATCCCATGACAGTGCAGGGTTTCGAACGATACCTCACCGGGATTGAAGCACACCAAAAGCACGTTCCACATCCTTTCTAACACTCTCTTACATTTGGGCAAATCTCTTTCTCTTCTCACCTTGGGGTTTCGAGATTGTCTTCACAAAAGTTGACCACTGAGGATATATACCATCTGCTAGATAGTATCCCTTGTTGTAAGGGTGGCCATTGATCTCAAAGTTGACAGGTGGGGAGTGGCCTTCTGCAAGCCTCGCGAAGACTGGAGAACGCTGCAGCACGTTGATATCATTGTGAGAACCTGCCATGCCGAAGAAAGAATGCCATATCCAAAGATCTTGTGATGCCACCACTTCTAATATGACAGTGCACCCGTTAACATGCCCCTTGTACTGGCCTTGACAAGCAAATGGACAGTTCTTCCACTCCCAGTGCATACAATCTATGCTGCCAAGCATACCTGGAAAGCCTCTAGCTGCGTTGGTCGCCAATAATCTCTCTGTATCAGCGGCAGTTGGCTGCCTCAAGTACTCTGGGCCAAAGACCTCGATCACAGCCTGGCAAAACTTGTACATTGACATCAGACATGTTGTCTCACTCATACGCACATACTCATCCACCAAATCGCCTGAAATTCCATATGCAAGTATGCGGATGGCCGCGGTGTATTTCTGGTAGGAGGAGAATCCAAGCTTGCCAAGGGCATCCGTCTTGCACTCGAAGTATGGGTCATGAGCAACCACTCCCTCTCGGATACGATTGAACACATGCCTTGCCATACGAAACGGCGACGAAATTTATCCGGCCTGAAGAGCGGGGTGTTGGCAAAGTAATCTGCATAGAGCAGGGCGTGGCCTCTCTCCCTGTTGCGGTTCAGGTTGGGAGCACGGCCAGGGAGTGACCCCCTGTACCGAGGAAGCTGCCGTTGAATATGGTCGTGAACGACCAGTGCAGCCACCACAAGATCGTCATCATCCGACGACGAATCGTCCGATGAACAAAGGAGGTGATGGAAGAAAAACTCGTCTCCACTGTCCATACTTTTGTTGGCAAAAGGTCGAACACCTTGCGGTCGTGGTGGCGAAGAGGCCGCGATGATCACCTCGACGCAGCAGGGTGGTTGTCGGTCGGCTACAGACCGCTCTGGAGCTCTCGTCGAAATCTGCCTCGGCTGCCGTGGTACGTCGCCGGCAGTCGTGTCCCCTCTGCCACCGGCAAGGACGGCGACGGCCAAACCTCCTCCGATCGACGACCAAAACTACGGCGGAAGCGCGGGCGTGGTGGCGGCCATGTCGAGACGTGGTTTGGTATGGACGGCGGGGGGCTGCGCGGTGAGGAGGCGGCCGGAGAATAGCGGCGGCGCCGGCGGCGGGGCGGGGTGGGAAGAGAGGGTGAAGCGTTGGAAGCGGAGGGACTGCTAGTGTCCCCGACAGGCAGGCCACGGGAGGACAAGGGCGTGCGTCGAGGCCGTCCGTGCGCGTCCGTTTCACCCCAAACCGAGCGCAAGTTTAGGGCGAGGATGGGTCGAAAGCGGACGGAATCCGGACATTTGTCCGTTTGCGCCCGCGCGTTGAGCCGTCTCGTTTGTACCTTTTACCCCAAACAGACGAAGGCGGATAGAATAGGGTCACGCGATGAAGTTGGCGAGGAGGGCATCGAGTGCTCTAATCAAAGCACGAGCACGAGCACCGATGGCCGGCCGGACGGACGGACGGGCATGCCATGCCTTCCCGTGCTGCCAAATTTATGTCGCGTGCGCCAATGCATGCGATGCATGCAGAGATAGATCCCTCTCTCTCTCTGCTCGGCCGGCCGTTCGTCCGTGACACCGTGAAAAAGTGGGAGAGGGAGAGGGAGAGGACGCCGTCCGTCAACCGGCAGCAGGTGAAAAGACAAGCGGGGAAGGCGCGCGCGACAACAAAACCGTGGCAGTCGATCAAGAGAGCCGCTGCCCAAAGCCGAACGATGCCCGATTTCCCTCGACAAAGAGAAAGGCGATCGCCCTGCGGTACCACGACAACCACTACGGCTTGGGACTTGCTGCCCTCGGAGAAAAAAACAGCCGAGCTAATCGCCTTTCCGCTGCACAATGCCACCGGTAGGTTATTGTTGGCCGTTCCTTTGTTTGCAGCCATATTCGTGTGAGTACGGTGCGTCGTTGATCGACCGGGGGAGGGCAGCGGCTTTCTTGTTTCTACCTGCTTGTCGTCTGGTTTGTTTGTTGCCCTAGGTACTGGCCAGATGGTCGAACGCCGTGTTCAGGAAAGCGGGATCGCATGTAGGATTACTACAAAAGTGGCGTCAAATGTACACTCCTACTGCGTACTAGCGATGATGAGCGCCTGGACCAGTTGGTTGATCGAACTCGATCCGTCTAAAGCTGGTCACAATGAGCAAGAACATAGTCTAGTAACTTACACACTTTCTTACACTATGTTACTATCTCCACAGTAGGTAGGAACATCTATGTAGTGTCATGCAACAATGTATTTATTAGGTTATAGACTCATTATTTTTTGGAGTGTGTGATGTTCCGGTAACTTAGCTAGTTACCACAAGCACCTTTCTCTTCATCAAATATGTGACACATAAGCAAAGTTGTATTGGAGTGTGTGATGTTACTCGTAAGTTCCTCCCCATTGTGACCAGCCTAATCAATCACGTCAATGGTGGCGCTGTGTTAGGTTTGATGATGATGGAGCTGGTAGAGAGAGGGTGGTGGCACGGGTCCGGGAAGGACGCCATGAGTCGATCTGACTCGCCTGAAATCTCCTTGACAAGTTCCAGCTCCATGTGCAGTGCAGCTGCTGCCCTGGGCCGCTCCGGTGCAGTCCAATCAGGACCGACTAATTAGCAATTAAATCGGCAGTTAATTTCACATTTTAACCCATAGTTTCATCTCTATGACAACAATTGTCCTATTTACTCACATTTTTACTCAATTTAAGCAGATTTGTGCCGCCAATTAGTAATTTTAACATATTTTCCCACATACTGACTGAATATTTTGAGCAACCACATCCACATCACCACATGGAACCTTATTCCTCGCCGTTCTCTTTGCGCACCTTCAATGCGTGTTCTCATTGCTCACACGATCTAGCACGCACCGGCATCATTATTACGGAAACTTCTCAAGGGGCAACCGGAAGACCACATGAAACCGGCCACGACGACGTCCCAGCATAGCATCCCCCCGATCCGGCCGACGACGTGCGTGATCAGATCGATCGCTCCAACCCCACGTCCATAAATTACACGGCCAGATCTCTCCTCATCGGGATCGCCTTCTACGCGTGCGAGCCGAGCCCGTCCTTGTTTTTACCACTCTCTCCACATGCATCGATCGGTCCATCCATCATCCATGGCCGGCCGATGGCTGGGCTGGTCCCCTCGATCGGTGGTCTCGGCTCAGCTAGTACTGGTGGTCACCGGAGGGGTGGAGACAAGAGGGGCCACGACAAGTGTTCCAGGGCGGGTGAAAGTGAAAGCGAGCTCGTGGAAAATGGCAAGCTGGGATGCGCCCAAGAGCAAAAGGGAATATCGGTCCAACTTGCGCGCCGGATTAATTACTGGTCGTAGATCCTGCCGCTACCAAGAGTAGTTCATCCGTTTTGTATCGGGCTGATGGATTCTAGCGGTGTTTTGGGAGTATATACCCCGTTCCAGTGCCATGCAGATGCTTTGACTGCACAGTCTTCATCGCAATGCCATGCAGATGGATGTATACACTCGGGGGGCTAGCTTTGGATTAGGAACCCTAATTAACTAGCTTACCGAGGGATCAACTTTGGCGCATGGCGAAATGCTGGTAGATTAAGGGGGGTCGCAATTAGATCTCTGGCGTGCTTGCTTCCACATATTGCCGCTGATGAGAGAGATCATCCATGTCCTGCTATAATGCGCAAGTGTCCGGTACTTAAAAGATCATAATTGTTTTGTCGTGCGTAAACAAATGATTGAAAGATCTCCCTTGTTTTGTCATGCATAAATAAGTTGAATAGATCGAGCAACGTGCCGAATGCACTGATGGGAACACTAGGCACAAAATGCGCAAATTGCTTTTGTCATGCACATAAAAAAGAACATATAAGTACGCACAGTATCTCACAACCTACTATGCTACTACCGAGTCTGCAGATTATTATATTGAAGAAGGTAGATACTACACAAAATGCCCATTTTTTGTTGCGTTTCACTTGGGAGCTGAAAGGGACGTCTCCTGTGAGCCAGGTCTGCTCCCTGAACCAGCCATTTGTTGTCTGTTTTGTTGGCATACAAGAAGATGAAAAAAAAAATACGTCGAGCTGTGTAAAATGTGCCTTTCCATTCGGGGTATGGTTAGGGGTAGGGGTACCCTCTTGCGGCGCCATTATTAAGGCCGAGTGGAGACGTGCAACGTGACGAGGCGACGTCCACTCCCGGCCGCCCAAGGTCGGTGCGCGTCGCGGCAGCCTGCATTGCATTGATGTCTCCGGACGGTGCGCTCTTGATGATCAACGGTTGTTGCCGTTGGGACGCGATCATCACCCGGCAACTTGTTCTTCTCCTGGATATGGATAAGCAGCTGCATGGGGCGATAATTTCTTAGCACTCCTAATCTCGTGGGGGGTCATGCGGTGACGTGCAAAAAAGGTTTGGGGTCGGGCATGTGGACGGATCGTTGCCACACGTAGCCAAGCAGGCGATGTGATGGCCGTAACGTAGGAGTAGCCGATCTTCACGTCGCACATGGGGCTTCCTTCCCTCCGTGGATATTTCTGCGTACGTGTACCAGGCCGGCGGCAAGGTAACATGCGGAGGGGCACGAATAGTCAGGATTAAGACATGTGTCCCGTGCCATCACAAAATCAGAATCCACGTCCCCATCCGTCCGCCCTCAAATGCCCTGCGCCTGGGAAAAGTTGGCCATCCCGTGCCCTCCCCAAAAACGCACATCATGATGAGGCCTCGTCGCCGTTGAGAAAATCTTCCCTGGGGACGGCGGCATGATGGCCTGCGAGACCATATGTGTAGTCAGCGGTCACGTACTACGAGTGGAACAAGACGAGAAGGAACAAAGTTGGAAAGCTGGAGTCAGAGAGGAGAGGGAGGGGGAGGGTGGTGGTAGGTTTTGGCGCCGATCTGTCTACCGATCTGAAAAGAAGCGGCCCGGCTCGCCCATCGAGGCGCCCTGCCTTGCCTTTTGGCTCCACCAACGCGGTGGCTGGCCGTGGAATGTCGAGTCCGTGGACCGGCGCCGGGCACAGGCCTAGGAGGAGTACTAGGCACAGGATTCCTCTATTCAACGGTGCACCGGGTCCATGTGATGGAATGAGGTTAGACGAGGCGGTCGGTGGGCACGGTCCATAGCGACGGAGGCGGGAGCACGGGCCGCCATAGGGGGGCGTGCCGCTGAGGCGTGAGAAAACTAGACGAACCTGCGCCGGGCGCACCTAACTCTGTACGGTCCCGAGACCAGACCGGGTGGCGACAAGTTCCCCCACCCCACCCGTTTCACATCGCATCACCATCGTTTCCGAGGCTCACCGCGAGGCCCGAATCTAATCGCCGCCGTCCAGTCGCGATCTTTGAGTAATCCCCGGCACCCAAGTCTAATCTGGGTCCCGCGTAAACCAGCACTCCATAGTGGTTGCTCCGTTACTATACTTGGGATGATTGGTTGTTGTGTTAATTTTGTTTTCTAGCACAGCTCGGGACACGTTTGGGTGGCAACAGTTTGTGGGCGTGGTACTAGCATTCAACCTGGTAGGAGCATTTTCATTGTCAGTTCTTTCTAACTCGATCGATGGAGATACTCTTAAATCTCAATTGATGTCTCAGGGCCTCTTTGGTTCAAATGATTTGCATAGAAGCAACGGAGGATTAGGGCATCTCCAACGGGCGACCCGCAAATCTGCCCGCAGCTGTCCGGACCGTACAAGTCATCTAATGTTGTCCTGAATCGATCCACGGTGTGGTCCAGACGTGTTTTCTCTCGCAAACCGAAGTTAAAACATGAGGTGTGCTTTGCGGGAGTCCGGACATGCGAAACGTCGCTCTCTATCCCGGGCCCACCCAAAAGAAAGGCGGATCACGCGCTTTTGTAGCATCCCGGCCCACCCAAAAGGAAGGTGGAGCTCGCGCTTTTGTAGCATCCAACACTGTTTTTGCGTCAAAATCCCCCATTCTCTTCTTCCATCACCCGCCGCACTCCGCACAATTCCCGCTCTTTTCTCCCACCCTCTTCTTCCTTCCGCTGCTGACGCATGGGACCATCAGAGAACCTGTCGGAGATGGAGGCGGCGGAGGTGCTGGAGGATCCGAACATCACGCTCCCCCGGAAGATCAGCTTGTCTACGCGACAAACTCACCGCGTCAAGGCGAAGGCCACAAAGGAGAAGCCAAGAAGCGATTGACCGCCGGTGGGCCATGTGGTGGAGTTGGGCGTGGCGGTCATGGCGGCAAAGGAGGACGCGTCCAAACAGGCCCCCCACGGTACAGATGGCGTCGTGACTGGAGCCTTACAAGTCTCTGTACTAATATGCCGCCATGCAGCTCAGAACCCCTGCTAGTACGGTGCCTTACATCTCGACGTTAACGTGGCGCCGCTCATCTCACATCATCGCCGCTCCACGAACAATACCCCCGACAAGGTTGGAGCACTCCAAATGCCCTATCCACATTCTTCTGTTAGGAAACGTAATAATTTCAAAAAAAATCCTACGCACACGCAAGATCATGGTGATGCATAGCAACGAGAGGGGAGAGTGTTGTCCACGTACCCTCGTAGACCGAAAGCGGAAACGTTAGCACAACGCGGTTGATGTAGTCGTACGTCTTCACGATCCGACCGATCCAAGTACCGAACGCACGGCACCTCCGAGTTCAGCACACGTTCAGCCTGATGACGTTCCTCGAACTCCGATCCATCCGAGTGTTGAGGAAGAGTTTCGTCAGCACGACGGCGTGGTGACGATGTTGATGTTCTACCGACGCAGGGCTTCGCCTAAGCACCGCTACAGTATTCTCGAGGTGGACTATGGTGGAGGGGGGCACCGCACACGGCTAAGAGACGATCAACTTGATCAACTTGTGTGTCTAGAGGTGCCCCCCTGCCCCTGTATATAAAGGAGCAAGGGGGGAGGCGGCCGGCCTAGGAGGAGGGCGCGCCAAGGGGGGAGTCCTACTCCTACCGGGAGTAGGACTCCTCCTTTCCTTGTTGGAGTAGGAGAGAAGGAAAGAGGAGGAGAGGGAGAAGGAAAAGGGGGCTGCACCCCTTGTCCAATTCGGACCAGAGGGGGGCGCAGGCCTCCTTCCTTTTGGCCTCTCTCCTCTATTCCCGTATGGCCCAATAAGGCCCATATACTCCCCGGCGAATTCCCATAACTCTCCGGTACTCCGAAAAATACCTGAATCACTCGGAACCTTTCCGAAGTCCGAATATAGTCGTCCAATATATCGATCTTTACGTCTCGACCATTTCGAGACTCCTCGTCATGTCCCCGATCTCATCCGGGACTCCGAACTCCTTCGGTACATCAAAACATATAAACTCATAATATAACTGTCATCGTAGCGTTAAGCGTGCGGACCCTACAGGTTCGAGAACTATGTAGACATGACCGAGACACGTCTCCGGTCAATAATCAATAGCGGAACCTGGATGCTCATATTGGCTCCTACATATTCTATGAAGATCTTTATCGGTCAGACCGCATAACAACAGACGTTGTTCCCTTTGTCATCGGTATGTTACTTGCCCGAGATTTGATCGTCGGCATCTCAATACCTAGCTCAATCTCGTTACCGGCAAGTCTCTTTACTCGTTCCGTAAAACATCATCCCGCAACTAACTCATTAGTTGCAATGCTTGCAAGGCTTAGGTGATGTGCATTACCGAGAGGGCCCAGAGATACCGCTCCGACAATCGGAGTGACAAATCCTAATATCAAAATACGCCAACCCAACAAGTATCTTCGGAGACACCTGTGGAGCACCTTTATAATCACCCAGTTACATTGTGACTTTTGGTAGCACACAAAGTGTTCCTCTGGTAAACGGGAGTTGCATAATCTCATAGTCATAGGAACATGTATAAGTCATGAAGAAAGCAATAGCAACAAACTAAATGATCAAGTGTCATGCTAACAGAATGGGTCAAGTCAATCACATCATTCTCTTAATGATGTGATCCCGTTAATCAAATGACAACTCATGTCTATGGTTAGGAAACATAACCATCTTTGATCAACGAGCTAGTCAAGTAGAGGCATACTAGTGACACTCTGTTTGTCTATGTATTCACATATGTATTATGTTTCCGGTTAATACAATTCTAGCATGAATAATAAACATTTATCATGATATAATAAAATAAATAATAACTTTATTATTGCCTCTAGGACATATTTCCTCACGTCTCTCACTTGCACTAGAGTCAATAATCTAGTTCACATCGCCATGTCATTTAATACCAATAGTTCACATCACCATATGATTAACACCCATAGTTCACATATGTAACATCCCAAATTTTCAATTTGGAATGTTATACATTATATCATCATTGCATATCATAATTTATTTGCTTTTGGTTTTGATCCTAGAAATTCTACGCAACTCATGGACCCACGAAGAGAGTTGGGGATTTCGTTATTTTCATATTTGAGTTATCTCAAATTTTGAGAATAGGATCATTTGATTTTAATTATTTTATCATCAATTATTTCTATTATTTTATCATCAAATGTGCGTTTTTCAAAATTATATTTAGGCCCCAAATAAATGTTCACCTTGTGTGGCTTGATTTTAGAAGCCGGGGAAAATTTATTTCGGAATTTTTGGAGTCCGTTTAGTATTTATTTTATTTGTTTTTATGCGTGGAATTAAAAAAAACGCAACCGACCTACGGGCCGTGTCCGACCCGGACACTAGGCCCGTCCAGGCTTTATAAGCCGGGAAGCCCAGCCCGGGATCCTCCCCAAACCCTAGCGCGCCGCCCCTGCCGCCCTAGCGCCGCCGTCGCCGCCTTCGCCGCCGCCGCCACCGCCGCCCCGCGCCGCCGACCGTCGCCGCCGACCGCCGCCGCCGCCGGAGTTGCCGGGTAGTTTTTTTTCAGACGCCGGTTTTTTTTCTGAAAAACCGTTCGGTTTTTCCGACGGTTTTGTTCGTCTTTTTAGTTTCGTTTTTTTAATAGATCGGTTTTTCTGATTTATTTTAAATAGCGAGCGTTCGTTCGTTCGTTCTAGCGAACGTTTGTCATTTTTTCTTTTCTCGGATTAAATCCGCAATTTTTCTGATCGCGATTCCGATCCGATTTTCGTTTTAGTATAACTTTTCGCTCGTTTATCAGAATCAGGTGATTCAAGCGCCTGGAGTTTCGTCTCGAAACCCTCTATCCGTTTAACCAACTTAAACAAGTTTTTGCCACTGTAAAAATTACCCTAGATACAGAATAGTAAATGAAGCCTGTTTCTTTTGTCGTTTGACTTTCGTTGCTTCGTTTGATTTGATTCTTTTTGCCAACCGGAGTTCTTAAGTTGAACCTTCTGGTTAGATCTCTTATTTGAGTTTTACCTGTGCATTAGTTGAATACTTATTGTATGCTTGTTTGTTTGTCTGTGATAGAATTCCCGGAGTGCGCAGCCTGTTACTTCGAATCTCTAGGTTTCGTGGATCATCAGCAAGGCCAGTAACACTTTGATCATACCTCCTACTACCCAGTTTTATTGCATTAGATCAATCCTCAAACATTGCATGATTAGGATCTAATTAAATTGTGGGATGGGAAGTAGTTGAGGTAGTACCTATTACCTGTTGTATTATCAAACCTTTGGGAGTTACTTCTACGTTTGCTTACTATTGCCATGCTATGCTAGTAGACGTGGATTGGGTGAGTGATATCTATGACATATGTGAGTTTGTTAATTAATGATTTATCTAAGGTGGCAACTTAAACACACATCTGGGTGGATTGAGGTACCTGGGTATTCCAGGATTGCCTGTTTTTCTTTATGGACCGCCACCCATGCCCAAAGGGATCATGAGATTTTTCATACTGGAAACTTCCGTGTGCAGCCACAAGCTATTATGGGCTCTAGCATAGTTGATTAAGTCGTGCGAACTCTTACAGGGTAGACTAGTATATGTAGGGAAAAGTAGGTGTAACGGTCTATCCATCGTAAGGTGCTAGCGCTTCTGAAAGACTATGTCTCGGTCATCCGTTTCTCAAACACCGTGTAGTGCGAGAAACCAAACGGAGGCGATCGAGTCTTGTGGGAAAAAGTGCGCAAACCTCTGCACAGTGTATAAACTAATCATGGTTAGCCGTGTCCCCGGTTATGGACATCTTGAGTATCTAGTACTTGGATTATCATGTGAATCTCAACATGTTACTCTAAAATTTAATTTTGATGGGTTTTGTTTAATGATGATGCTTAATTGGGATTGAGAATGTTGTCAACCATTCTCAATGTTTAACAACTACCATGATAGTTAAATAAAATTTATTCCTTTGCAGTAGGAAAAATTAGCTTTACGCAAAACTGTAACCATAGAGCTTTCCACCAGCCAAATATGCATATAGTATAGCTGTTTCATTCCATTACTCTCTATGTGTTACCTTGCCAGCATATTCCATGTGCTAACCTGTTTCGGGCTGCAACGTTAATGTTGCAGACTTTTCAGACGACGATTAAGGAGTTTTAGGTCGTGATTCTATACTCAGTGATGCCGTTGGAGTTGATGGACTCACTTATCTTCCAAGCCTTCCGCTGTTATCGTTATTAGATGGCCTTAAGCCATATTTATTGTAATAAGTTCTCTATTGAGACACTTGATGTAATAAGTGTGTGATTGCTACTCTGGTATAAATCCTTCAAGTACTGTGTGGTGTCAGCATTACTGATCCAGGGATGACACCTGGGCACAGAGATCAGACTGTTTGAGGTCTGGTCGCTACAAAGATGGTATCAGAGCACACGCCGACTGTAGGACACGATCACTAAGCTAAAGACCAAGATCACTATTCACTCTCTTCTCTTCTGACCTCTCATCTTTTCTACTCTTTAGGATGGCGGATGCAAGGAACAAGTTCACGCAACCGGATGAAGATACACCCTTTGGATGTCACCTGAAGGAAGTCACTAGATACCTGAACATAGGAGTATCAAGCTTCACCGGAACCTACAACGCCACCTTACCTGAAGAAGAGTGCTGGATGATTCAAGTTCAAGTTCCAGGAAGAACGTTCATGCCAGTCACTGAGCCCATAGAGTTTTCTTTTGATGCACCAACTTGGAGTCTAGGAAAGAGCATGGCAGCTCATATCGCCATGGGACGCATTGGAGAAGTCTACCACAATGATCTCAAGGACACTATCTAACAGATTTGTGGGTGCCGAGATGAGCACTGGGAGATGAGCAACACCAGAAAGGATAGATCAATTGCAGCTTTTATCCAGGAATTAAACCAGCACATTCGACGTCGGGAGAACCAGATGTGCGCCGACATGATAGACCTGAAGAAGGCAAGGACAAGAATCAAGGAACTGGAGGAAGAACTCAAGGCTACACGTGAAGATTATGAAGAAGAAATATAAGTATTAGTGGATAAGAATGCCGACCTAACAATGAAGATCAGAATATTTATGGAAGGCCCTACACCAGTAGATGAAGACGAAGAACCCAAGGAGATTCGCCCAGAAGACTACATCATCATCAACGACACCGACTCGGACCCATATAATAGCGATGATGACTATGTTGATGAAGCCGGAGCAGATATCATGGAGTCTGCAACCGAAGAATATTTCTAGTAGACCACCTCATAAGTAGTTGTAGTAGTCCACCATGTAAATACAGTAGTGTTGGGGAACGTGGCAGAATTTTAAAATTTTCTACGCATCACCAAGATCAATCTATGGAGTCATCTAGCAACGAGGGAGAGAGGAGTGCATCTACATACCCTTGTAGATCACGAGCGGAAGCATTCAAGAGAACGGGGTTGATGGAGTCATACTTGACATGATCCAAATCACCGAAGATCCTAGCGCCGAACGGACGGCACCTCTGCGTTCAACACACGTACGGAGCGAGGACGTCTCCCGCGCCTTGATCCAGCAAGGAGGAGGGAGAGGTTGAGGAAGAGGGCTCCAACAGCAGCACGACGGCGTGGTGGTGATGAAGCCGCAGTACTCCGGCAGGGCTTCGCCAAGCTCTTATGGAGGAGGAGAGGTGTTGGGGAGGGGAGGGGGTGCGCCTTGGATGTTGTATGCAGCCCTCCCCTCACCCCTCTATTTATAGGGGAAGGGGAAGGGGGCCGGCCCCCTCTAGATGTGATCTAGAGGGGGGGCGGCGGCCAAGGGGAGGGGGGCTTGCCCCCCAAGCAAGGGGACGCCCCCCCTTAGGGTTTCCCCCAACCCTAGGCGCATGGGCCCTAGGGGGGTGTGGCGCCCCAGCCCACTTGGGCTGGTTCCCTTCTCCATACAACCCATAAGGCCCTCCGGAAGAGGTGGCCCCTCCTGGTGGACCCCCGAAACCCCTCCGGTGGCCCCGGTACAATACCGATATGCCCCCGAACCTTTCCGGCGACCGTATGGTAACTTCCCATATATAAATCTTTACCTCCGGACCATTCCGGAACTCCTCGTGATGTCCGGGATCTCATCCGGGACTCCGAACAACATTCGGTAATCACATACAAGTCTTCCTAACAACCCTAGCGTCACCGAACCTTAAGTGTGTAGACCCTACGAGTTCGGGAGACATGCAGACATGACCGAGACGACTCTCCGGTCAATAACCAACAGCGGGATCTGGATACCCATGTTGGCTCCCACATGCTCCACGATGATCTCATCGGATGAACCACGATGTCGAGGATTCAATCAATCCGTATACAATTCCCTTTGTCAATCGGTATGTTACTTGCCCGAGACTCGATCGTTGGTATCCCAATACCTTGTTCAGTCTCGTTACCGGCAAGTCACTTTACTCGTACCCTAATGCATGATCCCGTGATCAACCACTTGATCACATTGACATTATGATGATGCATTACCGAGTGGGCCCAGAGATACCTCTCCGTCATACGGAGTGACAAATCCTAGTCTCGATTCGTGCCAACCCAACAGACACTTTCGGAGATACCTGTACTGTACCTTTATAGTCACCCAGTTACATTGTGACGTTTGGCACACCCAAGGCACTCCTACGGTATCCGGGAGTTGCACAATCTCATGGTCTAAGGAAATGATACTTGACATTCAGAAAAGCTACAGCAAACGAACTACACGATCTTTGAGCTAAGCTTAGGATTGGGTCTTGTCCATCACATCATTATCCTAATGATGTGATCCCGTTATCAATGAAATCCAATGTCCATAGTCAGGAAACCATGACTATCTTTTGATCAACGAGCTAGTCAACTAGAGGCTCACTAGGGACGTGTTGTGGTCTATGTATTCACACATGTATTACGATTTCCGGATAACAAAATTATAGCATGAACAATAGACAATTATCATGAACAAAGAAATATAATAATAACCATTTTATTATTGCCTCTAGGGCATATTTCCAACAAGTAGACCGAGCACTTTTGCGATAGTTAGATCGATTGTATGCCCTTGTTTGATTGAATAAAGTGAATTGTTTGCTTTTGCCTCATGTGCATATGGGTAGTGTTTTCTCTTTAGACCCCCCCTCTATTCTTAAATCTCATCTTTTCTAAACCCTCACATGCCTCCGAGACGTGACCCCGGATTTACCTTCCCACCGGAGCTCACCCAGTTGATCCAGCAGCAGAACACATTGATGCAGTTGCTAGTCCAGAATCAGAATCAGGGGAACAACAACAACAACCCACCACCACCACCACCACCCGTTGATCACTTAGCCCGTTTTCTTAGGCTGAATCCGATAGTAGCAGATGATTGGCTCTGCAAGACAGCTAGGGAGTTGACCACAGCAGGATGCACGGATGCGGAAAAGGTGAAGTTCGCCGCCGCACATCAGCTTGAAGGACCCGCAGCATTATGGTGGGAGAATTTCACAGGCACTTTCCCTGTCGACACTATCACATGAGACCAGTTTCAGCAGGCTTTTTGAACTGCCCATGTTTCAGCTGGAGCTATGGCCTTGAAGAAGCGAGAGTTTCACAACTTGCGCCAAGGAGGACGGACAGTTGGCCAGTATGTGGAGGACTTTAGTAAATTAGCATGTTATGCCCCAGATGACGTTGCTACGGATGCAGCTAAGCAGGAGAAGTTTCTGGAAGGACTGAATGATGAGTTGAGCATGCATTTGATGGTAGCAACATTCACCAACTACCAAGAGTTGGTAGATCGTGCTCTTATGATTGAAGGGAAGCAGCAGCAAATTGAAAATCGCAAGAGGAAGTATGCACAAGGAAAGTACAATTCAGGAGCTCAGCAGAAGCCGCGATTTACCCCTAGATCGGGAGGACATTTTCAGCATACCCATGGAGGAGGTAGCTCGCACAATCACAATGGCACCAAGAATGGTAATGGTAATGGAGGAAGCAACGGCCAGAACCGTACCAACCCATCAACCCCAGCCAAGAAAGACCTGAGCCAAGTCACTTGCTTTAAGTGTCAGAAGACCGGACATTATGCCAATGAATGTCCTGAAGGCCAGAATGGCAATGGAAGCTCTGGGAAGAAGCCGAACCCTTTCAACAGGGGACAGGTGAACCACGTTAATGTGGAGGAGGTTGAATAGCAGCTGGACGCAGTAATCGGTAAGTTTTTGGTTAAGTCATTTACTGCACTCGTTCTTTTTGATACTGGTGCATCGCATTCATACATATCAAGGGGATTTGTGGATAAGTATAACTTGCCAACTAAGGTTCTTAGAACACCTATGCTAGTAAGCTCACCAGGAGCGAAGTATATGGCCAGCCAAGGATGTTTCCAAGTGCCATTAAGTATAGGAAGGCATATTTTCTCAAAGGATTTAATTATTATGGAATCCCAAGGTTTGTATGTAATTCTCGGTATGGATTGGCTGTCGATGTATGGGGGAAACATCGATTGCGCCAATAAGACAATTTTTCTTACGACGCCAGAAGGAAGAAGGATCAAGTATGTATCCCGGCATGCGCCAAATAGGACACAAGTAAATGCCTTATCGGGAGTTGTGCAGGAGGAAGTACCAGTGGTAAGGGATTTCCCTAACGTATTTCCCGAAGAGTTGCCAGGCATGCCACCGGATAGAGATATTGAGTTTTTGATTGAGCTATTGCCAGGCATAGGGCCAATATCAAAGACACCATATAGGATGCCCGCAAAGGATTTGGTGGAGATTAGGAAGCAGATTAAGGAGTTACTGGATAAAGGTTACATTCTCCCAAGTTCGTCGCCTTGGGGATCACCAGTACTTCTAGTGGAGAAAAAGGATGGATCGTTAAGGATGGTTGTTGATTATCGTGGGTTTAATGAAGTAACGATCAAGAACAAGTACCCACTACCAATGATCAATGATCTGTTTGATCGATTGCAAGGAGCTAAAGTGTTTTCCAAGATCGATTTGCGATCAGGGTACCATCAATTGAAGATTTGAGAGCAAGACATACCTAAGACAACTATTACCACCAGGTATGGACTGTATGAGTATATCGTTATGTCATTTGGTCTGACTAACGCACCTGCCTATTTTATGAACATGATGAACAAAGTGTTTATGGAGTTCTTGGATAAGTTTGTCATGGTGTTCATTGATGATATTCTAGTTTACTCGAAGAATGAAGAGAAACATAAGGAACATTTGCGTTTGGTTCTTGGAAAGCTCAGGGAACATCAACTATATGCCAAGTTTAGCAAATGTGAGTTTTGGTTGAAGGAAGTAGGATTCCTCGGACACGTTATATCCGGAGAAGGAATAGCAGTTGATCCCACTAAAGTTGATGCCGTGACCAAGTGGGAGGCACCAGCAACAGTTGGAGAGATACAGAGTTTCCTTGGACTCGCAGGATACTACCGGAGATTTATTGAGAATTTCTCCAAAATTGCAAAAGCTATGACGGAGTTGTTAAAGAAGGATACCGAGTTCATATGGATTGAGGAGTGTGAGGCTAGTTTCCAGGAGTTGAAGAAACGCTTGGTTACTTCACCAGTGTTGATTTTGCTAGACCAGACCAAGGATTATGAGGTGTATTGCGACGCTTCACGACGAGGACTTAGAGCCGTGCTTATGAAGGAAGGGAGAGTTGTTTCATATGCCTCACGATAACTGAAACCCCATGAATTGAATTATGCCACGCATGATTTGGAGTTAGCAGCCGTAGTGCATGCATTGAAAACATGGAGACATTTCCTCATTGGAAATCATTGTGAAGTGTACACGGATCACAAGAGTTTGAAATACATTTTCACGCAGAAGGAGTTAAACCTCAGACAAAGGAGAGGGTTGGAGCTCATCAAGGATTATGATATGAGATTGCATTACCATCCCGGAAAGGCTAATGTAGTAGCTGACGCATTGAGCCATAAGATCCATGTCAATACACTAATGACGGGAGAAATACCAAAGGTGTTAGCCGAGGATCTTCGTGAGCTATGTTTGGAAATAGTTCCGAGAGGCTATGTAGCAGCATTGGAGATTCAGTCAACTTTGATGGATAGCATCAGAGAAGCTCAGAAGACTGACAATGAGATTGCCTATATAAAGGAGAAAATGAGCGAAGGAAAGGCTAAAGGATTTCGTGAGGATGAGCACGACACCCTATGGTTTGAAGAGCGTGTTTATGTGCCCAATGACCCGGAGATCAGGAAGTTGATTCTGCAAGAGGCATATGATTCACCATATTCGATTCACCCAGGAAATACCAAGATGTATTTGGATTTGAAGGATACTTTCTGGTGGACCGGAATGAAGAAAGATATTGCGGAGTATGTAGCAGTTTGTGACGTATGTCAGAGAGTAAAGGCAGAGCATCAGAAGCCAGCAGGATTGCTACAGCCATTGCCGATACCCGAATGGAAGTGGGATAAGTTAGGCATGGATTTTATCACGGGATTACCCAGGACTCGTTCAGGCTATGACTCGATTTGGGTTGTAGTTGATCGGTTGACGAAAGTAGCTCATTTCATCCCGGTAAAGACCACTTACACCAGTGCTAAGTTGGCAAAGATATACATGACCAGAATTGTATGCTTACATGGAGTTCCGAGGAGTATAGTATCAGATAGAGGAACCCAGTTTACCTCAAAGTTCTGGAATCAGTTGCACGAAACTTTGGGTACCAGGCTAGAGTTCAGCACAGCTTTTCATCCACAGACAGATGGACAGACCGAGAGAGTCAATTAAATTTTGGAGGACATGTTGAGAGATTGTGCGCTAGATTATGGATCTAGTTGGGACGACAATTTGCCATATGCAGAATTCTCTTACAACAACAACTATCAATCCAGTTTAAAGATGGCCCCTTTTGAAGCCTTGTACGGAAGAAGGTGCAGGACCCCATTGTCCTGGGATGAAGTTGGAGACCGTCAGTTGTTTGGACCTGATTTGATTAAGGAGTCTGAACAGAAGGTGAAATTGATTCGCGATAGGCTCAAGGTAGCTCAATCCAGGCAGAAGAGTTATGCAGATTCGAAACGCAAGGAGACAGTTTACGAAGTCAGAGACAGAGTTTATTTTCGAGTATCCCCACTTCGGGGAATAAAGCGCTTTGGTGTTAAGGGTAAGTTAGCGCCACGATTTGTAGGACCATACCGAGTATTGGAACGTATGGGAGAAGTGGCCTACAAGTTGGAATTGCCCGAAGGATTGTCAGGAGTTCATGATGTGTTCCACGTTTCCTAGTTGAAGAAGTGCCACACGGAGATGGTTGACATACCCTTGAGAGACACAGTGCCATTGGAAGCAATTCAGTTGGATAACAATTTGACCTATAAGGAGAAACCAGTTAAGATTCTCGAGTTTGCCAGCCGAGTCACCCGCAGCAAGGTTATCAAGTTTTGCAAGGTTCAGTGGAGCCACCACACGGAGGATGAAGCCACCTAGGAGCGAGAGAAATATTTGCTCAAGGACCACCCTCACCTATTTTCTAGCCAACCCGAATCTCGAGGGCGAGATTCATCTTAAGGGGGTAGGTTTGTAACATCCCAAATTTTCAATTTGGAATGTTATACATTAGATCATCATTACATATCATAATTTATTTGCTTTTGGTTTTGATCCTAGAAATTCTACGCAACTCACGGACCCACGGGGAGAGTTTGGGATTTCGTTATTTTCATATTTGAGTTTTCTCAAATTTTGAGAATAGGATCATTTGATTTTAATTATTTTATCATCAATTATTTCTATTACAAAAATATGAGAGAGGGAATAAAACGACTTTCCCAAAATAAAGAAATATTGAGGATTTAATCATAAAATTAAATAAGATTTTATTTCGGAGTTTTTCGATATTTTATTTGAATTTAGGAAAAATGTGCATTTTTCAAAATTGCATTTAGGCTCCAAATAAATGTTCACCTTGTGCGGCTTGATTTTAGAAGCCGGGGAAAATTTATTTCGGGATTTTTGGAGTCCGTTTAGTACTTTTTTTATTTGTTTTTCTGCGCGGAATTAAAAAAAACGCAACCGACCTCCGGGCCATGTCCGACCCGGACACTAGGCCCGTCCAGGCTTTATAAGCCGGGGAGCCCAGCCCGGGATCCTCCCCAAACCCTAGCGCGCCGCCGCCGCCGCCCTAGCGCCGCTGCCGCTGCCTTCGCCACTGCCGCCGCCGACTGTTGCCGCCGCCGCCGCCGGAGCTTCGCCGGAGTTGCCGGGTAGTTTTTTTTTAGACGCCGGTTTTTTTCTGGAAAACCGTTCGTTTTTTCCAACGGTTTTGTTCATTTTTTTTAGTTTCGGTTTTTTAATAGATCGGTTTTTCCGATTTATTTAAATAGCAAGCGTTCGTTCGTTCGTTCTAGCGAACGTTCGTCGTTTTTTCTTTTCTCGGATTAAATCCGCAATTTTCCTGATCGCGATCCTGATCCGATTTTCGTTTTAGTATAACTTTTCGCTCGTTTATCGGAATCAGGCGATTCAAGCGCGTGGAGTTTCTTCTCAAAACCCTCTATCCGTTTAACCAACTTAAACAAGTTTTTGCCACTGTAAAAATTGCCCTAGATCCAGAATAGTAAACGAAGCCTGTTTCTTTTGCCGTTTGACTTTCGTTGCTCCGTTTGATTTGATTCTTTTTGCCAACCAGAGTTCTTAAGTTGAACCTTCTGGTTAGATCTCTTATTTGAGTTTTACCTGTGCATTAGTTGAATATTTATTGTATGCTTGTTTGTTTGTCTGCGATAGAATTCACGGAGTGCGCCGCCTGTTACTTCGAATCTCTAGGTTTCACGGATCATCAGCAAGGCAAGTAACACTTTGATCATACCTCTTACTACCCAGTTTTATTGCATTAGATCAATCCTCAAACATTGCATGATTAGGATCTAATTAAATTGTGGGATGGGAAGTAGTTGAGGTAGTACCTATTACCTATTGTATTATCAAACCTTTGGGAGTTACTTCTACGTTTGCTTACTATTGCCATGCTATGCTAGTAGACGTGGATTGGGTGAGTGATATCCATGACATATGTGAGTTTGTTAATTAATGGTTTATCTAAGGTGGCAAATTAAACACACATCTGGGTAGATTGAGGTACCTGGGTATTCCACGATTGCCTGTTTTTCTTTATGGACCGCCACCCAGGCCCAAAGGGATCATGAGATTTTTCATACTGGAAACTTCCATGTGTAGCCACAAGCTATTATGGGCTCTAGCATAGTTGATTAAGTCGTGCGAACTCTTATAGGGTGGACTAGCAGATGTAGGGGAAAGTAGGTGTAACGGTCTATCCATCGTAAGGTGCCAGCACTTCTGAAAGACTATGTCTCGGTCATCCGTTTCTCAAACACCGTGTAGTGCGAGAAACCAAACGGAGGCGATCGAGTCTTGTGGAGAAAAGTGTGCAAACCTCTGCACAGTGTATAAACTAATCATGGTTAGCCGTGTCCCCGGCTATGGACATCTTGAGTATCTAGTACTTGGATTATCATGTGAATCTCAACATGTTACTCTAAAATTTAATTTTGATGGGTTTTGTTTAATGATGATGCTTAATTGGGGTTGAGAATGCTGTCAACCATTCTCAATGTTTAACAACTACCATGATAGTTAAATAAAATTTATTCCTTTGCAGTAGGGAAAAATTAGCTTTACGTAAAACTGTAACCATAGAGCTTTCCACCAGCCAAATATGCATATAGTATAGCTGTTTCATTCCATTACTCTCTATGTGTTACCTTGCCAGCATATTCCATGTGCTGACCCGTTTCGGGCTGCAACGTTAATGTTGCAGACTTTTCAGACGACGATTAAGGAGTTTTAGGTCGTGGTTCTATACTCACTAATGCCGTTGGAGTTGATGGACTCACTTATCTTCCAAGCCTTCCGCTGTTATCGTTATTAGATGGCCTTAAGCCATATTTATTGTAATAAGTTCTCTATTGAGACACTCGATCTAATAAGTGTGTGATTGCTACTCTGTTATAAATTCTTCAAGTACTATGTGGTGTCAGCATTACTGATCCAGGGATGACACCTGAGCACAGAGATCAGACTGTTTGAGGTCTGGTTGCTACAACATCGACATGTGATCAACACCCAAAGGGTTTACTAGAGTCAATAATCTTGTTCACATCGCTATGTGATTAACACCCAAAGAGTACTGAGGTGTGATCATGTTTTGCTTGTGAGAGAAGTTTAGTCAACGGGTCTGCCACGTTCAGATCCGTAAGTATTTTGCAAATTTCTATGTCAACAATGCTCTGCACAGAGCTACTCTAACTAATTGCTCCCACTTTCAATATGTATCCAGATTGAGATTTACAGTCATCTGGATCAGTGTCAAAATTTGCATCAACGTAACCCTTTACGACGAACCTTTTGTCACTTCCATAATCGAGAAACATATCCTTATTCCACTAAGGATAATTTTGACCAATGTCCAGTGATCTACTCCTAGATCACTATTGTACTCGTTTGCCAAACTCAGGGCAGGGTATACAATAGGTCTGGTACACAGCATGGTAGAACCTATGGCTGAGGCATAGGGAATGACTTTCATTCTCTCTCTATCTTCTGCCGTGGTCGGGTTTTGAGTCTTACTCAACTTCACGCCTTGTAACACAGGCAAGAACTCCTTCTTTAACTGTTCCATTTTGAACTACTTCAAAATCTTGTCAAGGTATGTACTCATTGAAAAATTTATCAAGCGTCTTGATCTATCTCTATAGATCTTGATGCTCAATATGTAAGCAACTTCACCGAGGTCTTTCTTTGAAAAAAACTCCTTTCAAACATTCCTTTATGCTTTGCAGAATAATTCTACATCATCTCCGATCAACAATATGTCATACATATACTTATCAGAAATGTTGTAGTGCTCCCACTCACTTTCTTGTAAATACAGGCTTCACCGCAAGTCTGTATAAAACTATATGCTTTGATCAACTTATCAAAGCGTATATTCCAACTCCGAGATGCTTGCACCAGTCCATAGATGGATCGCTGGAGCTTGCATATTTTGTTAGTACCTTTAGGATCGACAAAACCTTCTGGTTGCATCATATACAACTCTTCTTTAATAAATCCTATTAAGGAATGAAGTTTTGTTTATCCATTTGTCAGATTTCATAAAATGCGGCAATAGCTAACATGATTCGGACAGACTTAAGCATAGATACGAGTGAGAAATTCTCATCGTGGTCAACACCTTGAACTTGTCGAAAACCTTTTTGCGAAAATTCTAGCTTTGTTGATAGTAACACTACTATCAACGTCCGTCTTCCTCTTGAAGATCCATTTAATCTCAATGGCTCTCTGATCTTTGGGCAAGTCAATCAAAGTCCATACTTTGTTCTTATACATGGATCTCACCTCATATTTCATGGCCTCAAGCCATTTCGCGGAATCTGGGGTCATCATCGCTTCCTCATAGTTCGTAGGTTCGTCATGGTCAAGTAACATGACCTCCAGAACAGGATTACCGTACCACTCTGGTGTGGATCTCACTTTGGTTTACCTACGAGGTTCGGTATTAACTTGATCTGAAGTTACATGATCATCATCATTAGCTTCCTCACTAATTGGTATAGTAGTCACAGGAACAGATTTCTGTGATGAACTACTTTCCAATAAGGGAGCAGGTACATTTACCTCATCAAGTTCTACTTTCCTCCCACTCACTTCTTTCGAGAGAAACACCTTCTCTAGAAAGGATCCATTCTCAGCAATGAATATCTTGCCTTCGGATCTGTGATAGAAGGTGTACCCAACATTTTCTTTTGGGTATCCTATGAAAACGCACTTCTCCGATTTGGGTTTGAGCTTATCAAGTTGAATTTTTTTCACATAAGCATTGCAACCTCAAACTTTAAGAAACGACAACTTAGGTTTCTTGCCAAACCATAGTTCATACGATGTCGTCTAAACGGATTTAGATGGTGACCTATTTAACGTGAATGTAGCTGTCTCTAATGCATAACCCTAAAACGATAGTGGTAATCGGTAAGAGACATCATATATCGCACCATATCTAATAAAGCATGGTTATGACGTTCGGACACATCATTACACTGTGGTGTTCCACGTGGCGTGAGTAGTGAAACTATTTCACATTGTTTTAACTGAAGGCCAAACTCGTAACTCAAATATTTTACTTCCGCGATCATATCGTAGAAACTTTTATTTTTGTTACGATGATTCTCCACTTCACTCTAAAATTCTTTGAACTTTTCAAATATTTCAGACTTGTGTTTCATGAAGTAGATATACTCATATCTGCTCAAATCATCTGTGAAGATCAAAAAATAATGATACCTGCCGCGAGCCTCAATATTCATCGGACCACATACATCAGTATATATGATTTCCAACAAATATGTTGCTCGCTCCATTGTTTCGGAGAACGGAGTCTTAGTCATCTTGCCCATGAGGCATGGTTCGCAAGCATCAACTGATTCATAATCAAGTGATTCCAAAAGCCCATCAGCATGGATTTTCTTCATGCGCTTTACACCAATATGACCTAAACGGCAGTGCCACAAATAAGTTGCACTATCATTATTAACTTTGCATCTTTTGGATTCAATATTATAAAAATGTGTATCACCATGATCGAGATTCAATAAACCATTTTCATTGGGTGTATGACCATAGAAGGTTTTATTCATGTAAACAGAACAACAATTTATTCTCTTACTTAAATGAATAATCATATTACAATAAACATGATCAAATCATATTCATGCTTAACGCAAACACCAAATAACACTTATTTAGGTTCAACACTAATCCCGAAAGTATAGGGAGTGTGCGATGATGATCATATCAATCTTGGAACCACTTCCAACACACTTCGTCACTTCACCCTTAACTAGTCTCTGTTCATTCTGCAACTCCCGTTTCGAGTTACTACTCTTAGCAACTGAACCAGTATCCAATACCGAGTGGTTGCTACGAACATTAGTAAAATACACATCAATAATCTGTATATCAAATATACCTTTGTTCACTTTGCCATCCTTCTTATCCGCCAAATACTTGGGGCAGTTCCGCTTCCAGTGACCAGTCCCTTTGCAGCAGAAGCACTTAGTCTCAGGCTTAGGACCAGACTTGGGCTTCTTCACTTGATCAGTAACTTGCTTGCCGTTCTTCTTGAAGTTTCCTTTCTTTCCCGTTGTCCTTTTCTTGAAACTAGTGGTCTTGTTAATCATCAACACTTGATGCTCTTTCTTGATTTCTACCTTCATCGATTTCATCATCATGAAAAGCTCGGGAATCGTTTTCATCATCCCTTGCATACTATAGTTCATCATGAAGTTCTACTAACTTGGTGATGGTGACTAGAGAATTCTGTCAATCACTATTTTATCTGGAAGATTAACTCCCACTTGATTCAAGCGATTGTAGTACCCAGACAATCTGAACACATGCTCATTGCTTGAGCTATTCTCCTCCATCTTTTAGCTATAGAACTTGTTGGAGACTTCATATCTCTCAATTTGGGTATTTGCTTGAAATATTTAACTTCAACTCCTAGAACATCGCATATGGTCCATGACGTTCAAAATGTCTTTGAAGTCCTGATTCTAAGCCGTTAAGCATGGTGCACTAAACTATCAAGTAGTCATCATATTGAGCTAGCCAAACGTTCATAACGTCTACATCTGCTCCTGCAATATGTCTGCCACCTAGCGGTGCATTAAGGACATAATTCTTCTGTGCAGCAATGAGGATAAACCTCATATCACGGATCCAATCCGCATCATTGCTACTAACATTTTTCAACTTAGTTTTCTCTAGGAACATATCAAAAATAAAACAGGGGAGCTAAACGCGGGCTATTGATCTACAACATAGATATGCTAATACTGTCAGGACTAAGTTCATGATAAATTATAGTTCAATTAATCATATTACTTAAGAACTCCCACTTAGATAGACATCGCTCTAATCATCTAAGTGATCACGTGATCCATATCAACTAAACCATAACCGATCATCACGTGAAATGGAGTAGTTTTCAATGGTGAACATCATTATGTTGATCATATCTACTATATGATTCACGCTCGACCTTTCGGTCTCCAGTGTTCCGAGGCCATATCTGCATATGCTAGGCTCGTCAAGTTTAACCCGAGTATTTCTGCGTGTGCAAAACTGGCTTGCACCCATTGTAGAAGGACGTAGAGCTTATCACACCCGATCATCACGTGGTGTCTGGGCACGACGAACTTTGGCAACGGTGCATACTCAGGGAGAACACTTTTATCTTGAAATTTAGTGAGAGGTCATCTTATAATGCTACCGTCAATTAAAGCAAGATAAGCTGCATAAAAGATAAACATCACATGCAATCAAAATATGTGACATGATATGGCCATCATCATCTTGTGCCTTTGATCTCCATCTCCAAAACATCGTCATGATTTCCATCGTCACCGGCATGACACCATGATCTCCATCATCTTGATCTATATCAATGTGTCGTCACATGGTCGTCTCGCCAACTATTGCTCTTGCAACTATTGCTATCGCATAGCGATAAAGTAAAGCAATTATTTGGCGCTTGCATCTTATGCAATAGAGAGATAACCATAAGGCTTTTGCCAGTTGTCGATAACTTCAACAAAACATTATCATCTCATACAACAACTTATATCTCATCACGTCTTGACCATATCACATCACAATATGCCCTGCAAAAACAAATTAGACGTCCTCTACTTTGTTGTTGCAAGTTTTACGTGGCTGCTACAGGCTTAGCAAGAACCGTTCTTACCTACGCATCAAAACCACAACGATAGTTTGTCAAGTTGGTGTTGTTTTAACCTTCGCAAGGACCGGGCGTAGCCACACTCGGTTCAACTAAAGTTGGAGAAACTGACACCCGCCAGCCACCTGTGTGCAAAGCACGTCGGTAAAACCAGTCTCGCGTAAGCGTACGCGTAATGTCGATCCGGGCCGCTTCATCCAACAATACCACCGAACCAAAGTATGACATGCTGGTAAGCAGTATGACTTATATCGCCCACAACTCACTTGTGTTCTACTCGTGCATATTACATCAATGCATAAAACCTGGCTCTGATGCCATTGTTGGGAAACGTAGTAATTTCAAAAATCCTACGCACACGCAAGATCATGGTGATGCATAGCAACGAGAGGGGAGAGTGTTGTCCATGTACCCTCGTAGACCGAAAGCGGAAGTGTTAGCACAACGCGGTTGATGTAGTCGTACGTCTTTACGATCCGACCGATCCAAGTACCGAACGCACGGCACCTCCGAGTTCAGCACACGTTCAGCCCGATGACGTCCCTCGAACTCCGATCCATCCGAGTGTTGAGGAAGAGTTTCGTCAGTACGACGGCGTGGTGACGATGTTGATGTTCTACCGACGCAGGGCTTCGCCTAAGCACCGCTACAGTATTATCGAGGTGGACTATGGTGGAGGGGGGCACCACACACGGCTAAGAGATGATCAACTTGATCAACTTGTGTGTCTAGAGGTGCCGCCTGCCCCTGTATATAAAGGAGCAAGGGGGGAGGCGGCCGGCCTAGGAGGAGGGCGCGCCAAGGGGGGAGTCCTACTCCTATCGGGAGTAGGACTCCTCCTTTCCATGTTGGAGTAGGAGAGAAGGAAAGAGAAGGAGAGGGAGAAGGAAAAGGGGGCTGCACCCCTTGTCCAATTCGGACCTGAGGGGGGGCGCAGGCCTCCTTCCTTTTGGCCTCTCTCCTCTATTCCCGTATGGCCCAATAAGGCCCATATACTCCCCGGCGAATTCCCGTAACTCTCCGGTACTCCGAAAAATACCCGAATCACTCGGAACATTTCCGAAGTCCGAATATAGTCGTCCAATATGTCGATCTTTACGTCTCGACCATTTCAAGACTCCTCGTCATGTCATCGATCTCATCCGGGACTCCGAACTCCTTCAGTACATCAAAACATATAAACTCATAATATAACTATCATCGTAGCGTTAAGCGTGCGGACCCTATGGGTTCGAGAACTATGTAGACATGACCGAGAAACGTCTTCGGTCAATAATCAATAGCGGAACCTGGATGCTCATATTGGCTCCTACATATTCTACGAAGATCTTTATCGGTCAGACCACATAACAACATACGTTGTTCTCTTTGTCATCGGTATGTTACTTGCCCGAGATTTGATCGTCGGCATCTCAATACCTAGCTCAATCTCGTTACCGGCAAGTCTCTTTACTCGTTCCGTAATACACCATCCCGCAACTAACTCATTAGTTGCAATGCTTGCAAGGCTTAGGTGATGTGCATTACCGAGAGGGCCCAGAGATACCTCTCCGACAATCGGAGTGACAAATCCTAATCTCGAGATACACCAACCCAACAAGTACCTTCGAATACACCTGTAGAGCGCCTTTATAATCACCCAGTTACATTGTGACGTTTGGTAGCACATAAAGTGTTCCTCTGATAAACGGGAGTTGCATAATCTCATAGTCATAGGAACATGTATAAGTCATGAAGAAAGCAATAGCAACAAACTAAACGATCAAGTGCTATGCTAACGGAATGGGTCAAGTCAATGACATCATTCTCCTAATGATGTGATCTCGTTAATCAAATGATAACTCATGTCTATGGTTAGGAAACATAACCATCTTTGATCAACGAGCTAGTCAAGTAGAGGCATACTAGTGACACTCTGTTTGTCTATGTATTCACACATGTATTATGTTTCCGGTTAATACAATTCTAGCATGAATAATAAACATTTATCATGATATAAGGAAATAAATAATAACTTTATTATTGCCTCTAGGGCATATTTCCTTCATCTTCCTAGGTGCCTCTTGCATTGTTGTAAAGCGGGTTTGTTTGTTGCCTTGGGGATTAGATGTGGTCTTTACAAACGCCGTCCACTGAGGATAGATACCATCGACAAGGTAGTACCCCATGGTGTAGTTGTGTCCGTTGACGGTGTAGTTGCACGGTGGAACTTCCCCATCACAGAGTCTCTTGAACAGCGGAGATCATTGGAGCATGTTGATGTCATTGCACGAACCTGGCCTGCTAAAGAAAGCATGCCAAATCCACAAGTCTTGAGATGCCACTATTTCAAGTATGATGATGCCTTCTTTGACGTGAGCTTGGTATTGCCCATGCATTTCAGTGTCAATGCATGCAATCAACTAACCTAGCATACCCGGGAATACTCTTGTTGCTCCAATTGCCAACAATATTTATGTGTCCTCCACAGTTGGCTCTCTCAGGTACTCTGGTCCGAACACCTTCACCACAGTGTGTGCAAATTGCACTGTGGTGTTCAAGACTGTGGCATCTGTTGCTTTACCATAAGCAAGCATCGTGAGACCAGCCATACATTTCTGTAGAGGAGCGAAGGAAGTTTTCCGCAACAACCCTTCCTCAGCTTGAAGTTGTCATATGCCTTCTCCACGCCTTCCACTACCAGCAAGAACAAGTTTCTACTCATTCGGTAGCGACGACGAAAGAAAGTGTCATGAAATGTTGGGACAATTGTGAAGTAGTCCGTGTACATAAGCCGTGTATCGGCAATTCTATCACAAAGAATAACTCTCCAGCTCTTGATGGAACCCTTGAAGTTTAGGACGTGCCCCTCTGTCTTCTCGAACTCCTCTTGGATGATGATCATCATCATTTCGGCATCCTCATTGTCCGAATCCGCCGCCGCGATGAACTCGTTGAATATGAATTCGTCAAGATCATCGTTTTCATAGCCATCATTCCATGCTGAATCCATTAATGACCTAGAAGTAATGTACAAAAGAATAAAAAACCGGCTCGGGCATTTCATCGAACACGTAGAGCGTAGGGTGAAAAATATGCGGGTGTTTGACGTACCAGGCCGGCCTCCGGTGGCGGCAACCTTGTCTGGTGGTGGCTTGGTCGGCGGTAGTGTGTGTTGGGGCGTCAGGTGATGAAGCCCTGAGTTGGGCATGGCGGCGGAGCACACATAGCGGCGGAAATCCCGTGGCGGCTATGCGGAGGAGGACGAACAAAGAAGAGGAAAGGGCTGCTCGGGCAAGGAGATGGGAGGCGGATTTGTGTGAATTGGCTCGGTTCTATGTGGCGGGAGTGTCCAGGCGCGTTCACGTGTCTGCATATCCGGTTCGTATATGGGTCGGGCATGGGGTGTGCCGGCCAGTTCGGACGTTGAGTTGGATATGGGACTCGGGTGGTGTTTTTTTTCGAAAACTGATCGGGCAGCCCGGCTGGACGTTTGATGCGGGTATGGGAAGTTCGATTGTAGATGCTCTCATGATTTTTTCCTTCTTCTAAGAATTACATTGCACTGGGTTTTGGAGGTAAGTTTCCATCTACTCAAAACACCTTTTACCACTTCTTTTAGCTGCATCCAGGTAGCTAGCCGATGGTTTTTCGCTTGGTGCTCGCAGGGTCGTCACACCCAAGCCCCACCGATGCTGGGTGACTGGGTCGGGTCCCGTCCGCCTCGGAGACCACTGGCTCCTGCTGCCCGTGCAGCGTGCACGGCAGCTAGCGCAGCGCCCCTAGTGCTGGTCCAGCGGGCACGCACACACGCCGGGGCACCGGCGCAGCCCTCCCCGGTCACACTGGCACGACCACGGCCGGCAAGCTTTGACGACCAAATAATGGTGTCCCCTTTGCTTTCCTCCTCGGTGCGCCCTGGGCCGTCCGCATACGACCATACGTGCACCACGTTTCCGGCCTCGACCCGTCTCTCCTCCCCTCTTCTTCTCGGAGCTCTCTCTCCTCCCGCGCAGTTCGTTCATGATCGATCCATATCCACCCCGCCTCTCCGTCGCCACACTATGGACGGACCACCGCTGCACACCTGCGTAGCCTGCCTCCGCTCGCTTTGCATTACTCAGGGGACAGGGCGAGGGAGACGATGCCACAGTGTGTACGTACGTGCAATTGGGAGGGATGTGCAGGTCGGACGGCGTTCGTAAACCTGCCGTGCCCGGCAGCCAAAGAGAGAGTGGATGAGCAACTGGTAGCTTTGCTAATCCAACAAAGAACGTGCGTTGGTTAAATAGCTCACCGCCTCACCTCCCAAGCACATGGCATGCAGGAGCTCTCCCCGTCACACACAACCTGCACCTGCCTCAGCAACGTTGTGCTTCCCTTGGTTGATACTCCCTTTGTTTTTTTAGTCTGCATATAAGATTTGATCAAAATCAAATTTTGTCAATTTTAACTGAGTTTATAAAGAAAAATATGAAGATTCACAATATGAAAGTAATATTGTTAAATGCATCATAAAGTTATTTTTCATACCATATAACTTTAGTATTATAGATGTTGATATTTTTTTCAATAAAGTTGATCAAATTTTACAAAGTTTGATTTTTACTAAATCTTATATGCAGACTAAAAAGAAACGAAGAAAATAAAAATCTACTTCCCGTCAAGAAATATAAAAACGTTTAGATAATTAAATACTTAATTTAGGTTGGACGCATTTGCACACACATAATTTGTTAAGAAATTAGCCAGGTTCAAAGATATACTAGTAGCATCCGGCAATTATAGTACTCCCTTCAATTTTGTATTAAATCAGCTACACTTATTTTGAAATCAAGGAAGTGTTAATTAGATGGAACATTTTGTATATGCACTGTGGTTGTATATTGATGCATTGCGTCAGCCTTCTTTCTAAAAGAAAAGAAAAGGCTTGGTTTGCGTGAAAAGAAATGGTTACAGGTGATCTAATCGCCAGCGGAATCTGCACGTAGGAAACGAATCTCCTGGTGACTATAGTTTAATTCCAGGAAAGCTCAAAAGTTGGTTCTTTCTTTCGATCAGCCTTCGCACTTAAGGAAGTTATTAGGTCCACTTGTATGCTGCTTTAACTTGATATGTATAGTTATTAAGCAAAAAATAGATCTTGCTTGGAAGCAATGTAGCACCCTCTGGAAACCCCCAACCTTTAGACAGTGGAGACCTTTTCTTTAGAAAAAACACGGTATAACATACACACTCACATATACACATGAACATTTACCTTTATTAACGCACGCACATGCACGCCTTACACCTATAAGCACCTTCAAGAGGCAGAGCCGGCAAATCTTAAAGTTGAGAAAGCCATCACAAGTGTCTTATAATCGATGAAAATGTCGCCTCTCACTAAATGAACATTAACATGAAACCAAAAATAAATCCAGCAAACTATGGTGGGTTGATTCCACCGTAAGCAACCTAACCATTTGAGCCGTACATTTGAACATTCGATGATGGATTGAGCCCGATAGACTCGTAGGGTGTTAGAGCATCTCCACGCGCGCCTCCAACAAGCCCCTTCAGGCTATTTTTATTGCCGGCGACGAAATATCGGCCCAGTCGTGTCCCTAAAAGCCCAGTTTTCGTCAGTTAGACCCGAATTTGGCGTCGGCGGACCCAGGGCGAACCCGGAGCGCTGGGGGAGCCAGCGGAAACAATTTTAGCGCGAAAGCCTGGCAGGCCCGCCGAGTCAGCAACCAGGCGTGCTCGTCGTCCTCATCAACTCGGTTCCCCGCAGGGAATCAATGCAAAGGCTGTCGTCGGTCAGCCTTCCATTGACTCCTCACGAGCGGCGCAACGAAGGCTCGCCGCCACACGTTCACAATGTTGTCGCATGCTCGCCTCCCGCATGCTGCTATAAGTACCGCTCTGCCGCACACTCCCTCACCGCATCTCTCTTCCTGTCTCGCCGACGACGCCCCATCTCTCTCCTCATCTGTAGCTACCATCAATTCCTCGGCGACGGAGCAACGGCCAACTGCTTCGGCCGCCGTCACCTTCACGAGTGGGAGGCGTACCTCCTCCACGAGGCGAACTATCCGACGCCGCCTGACAGGCGCATGCCGGCCTCGTGGAAGCTCGGTGCCGGAGGCGTCCCCGTCCCCCCGCCACCGACCGACGCCGACCGCCACGACGCCGAGATCGCGCGCGTTTGAGCGTCCCTACTGGAGGAGGTGCGGGCCCTACCGGAGTACGCCACCAGAAACCACACCTGGTGGACGGCGTACTTCCGCCGCCGCCACGAGGAGCAGCTTGCCTCCACCAACAACGCGTCGGTGAAGGGCCGCTACAACACCGATGGGCGCCGCCTGTGGTGAAGCGTGTTGGGGAACGTAGCAGAATTTTAAAATTTTCTACGCATCACCAAGATCAATCTATGGAGTCATGTAGCAACGAGGGAGAGAGGAGTGCATCTACATACCCTTGTAGATCGCGCGCGGAAGCGTTCAAGAGAACGGGGTTGATGGAGTCGTACTCGTCGTGATCCAAATCACCGATGACCTAGCGCCGAATGGACGGCACCTCCGCGTTCAACACACGTACGGCTGGGAAGACGTCTCCTCCAACTTGATCCAGCAAGGGGGAAGGAGAGATTGATGAAGATTCAGCAACACGACGGCGTGGTGGTGGAAGCAACGGTGATCTCGGCAGGGCTTCGCCAAGCTCAGGGAGAGGGAGGGAGGGAGAGGGAGGCGCTAGGGGCTAGGGTGCGGCTGCCCTCCCCCCCACTATATATACGGTCCCTAGGGGGGCGCCGGCCCTAGGAGATCCAATCTCCAAGGAGGGCGGCGGCCAAGGGGGTGGATTGCCCCCCAAGCCAAGTGGGGCGCCCCCGCCCCTAGGGTTTCCAACCCTAGGCGCAGGGGGAGGCCCAAGGGGGGCGCACCAGCCCATCAGGGGCTGGTTCCCTTCCCCACTTCAGCACATGGGGCCCTCCGGGATAGGTGGCCCCACCCGGTGGACCCCCGGGACCCTTCGGTGGTCCCGATACCATACCGGTGACCCCGAAACTTTTCCGATGGCCGAAACTGGACTTCCTATACATAATTCTTCACCTCCGGACCATTCTGGAACTCCTCGTGACGTCCGGGATCTCATCCGGGACTCCGAACAACTTTCCGGTTACCGTATAGTAATGTCTCAACAACCCTAGCATCACCGAACCTTAAGTGTGTAGACCCTACGGGTTCGGTGACACGCAGACATGACCGAGATGACTCTCCGGTCAATAATCAACAGCGGGATCTGGATACCCATGTTGGCTCCCAAATGCTCCTTGATGATCTCATCGGATAAACCACGATGTCGAGGATTCGATCAATCCCGTATACAATTCCCTTTGTCAATCGGTACGTTACTTGCCCGAGACTCGATCGTCGGTATCCCAATACCTCGTTCAATCTCGTTATCGGCAAGTCACTTTACTCGTACCGTAATGCATGATCCCGTGATCAACCACTTGGTCACATTGAGCTTATTATGATGATGCATTACCGAGTGGGCCCAGAGATACCTCTCCATCATACCGAGTGACAAATCCCAGTCTCGATTCGTGCCAACCCAACAGACACTTTCGGAGATACCTGTAGTGTACCTTTATAGTCACCCAGTTACGTTGTGACGTTTGGCACACCCAAAGCACTCCTACGGTATCCGGGAGTTGCACAATCTCATGGTCTAAGGAAATGATACTTGACATTCGGAAAAGCTATAGCAAACGAACTACACGATCTTAGAGCTATGCTTAGGATTGGGTCTTGTCCATCACATCATTCTCCTAATGATGTGATCCCGTTATCAATGACATCCAATGTCCATAGTCACGAAACCATGACTATCTTTTGATCAACGAGCTAGTCAACTAGAGGCTCACTAGGGACGTGTTGTGGTCTATGTATTCACACATGTATTACGATTTCCGGATAACACAATTATAGCATGAATAATAGACAATTACCATGAACAAAGAAATATAATAATAACCATTTTATTATTGCCTCTAGGGCATATTTCCAACAGTCTCCCGCTTGCACTAGAGTCAATAGTCTAGTTACATTGTGAAGAATCGAACACCCATGCAGTTCTGCTGTTGATCATGTTTTGCTCTAGGGAGAGGTTTAGTCAACAGATCTGCCACATTTAGGTCTATATGTACTTTACAAATATCTATGTCTCCATTTTGAACACTTTTACGAATGGAGTTGAAGCGACACTTGATATGCCTGGTCTTCCTGTGAAACCTGGGCTCCTTGGCAAGGGGAATAGCTCCAGTGTTGTCACAGAAGAGAGTCATCGGGCCCAACGCATTGGGTATGACTCCTAGGTTGGTAATGAACTCCTTCACCCAGATTGCCTCTTGTGCTGCCTCCGAGGCTGCCATGTACTCCGTTTCACATGTAGATCCCGCCACAACGCTTTGCTTGCAACTGCACCAGCTTACTGCCCCACCATTCAAAATATACACGTATCCGGTTTGTGACTTAGAGTCATCCAGATCTGTGTCGAAGCTAGCATCGATGTAACCCTTTAAGATGAGCCCTTCGTCACCTCCATAAACGAGAAACATATCCTTAGTCCTCTTCAGGTACTTCAGGATATTCTTGACCGCTATCCAGTGTTCCATGCTAGGATTACTTTGGTACCTTCCTACCAAACTTACGACAAGGTTTACATCAGGTCTGGTACACAACATAGCATACATGATAGACCCTATGGCCGAGGCATAGGGGACGACACTCATCTTTTCTCTATCTTCTACCGTGGTCGGGCATTGAGCCGTGCTCAATCTCGTACCTTGCAATACAGGCAAGAACCCCTTCTTTGACTGATCCATTTTGAACTTCTTCAATATCTTGTCAAGGTACGTACTCTGTGAAAGACCAATGAGGCGTCTCGATCTATCTCTATAGATCTTGATGCCTAATACATAAGCAGCTTCTCCAAGATCCTTCATTAAAAACACTTGTTTAAGTAGGCCTTTATGCTTTTCAAGAATTCTATATTATTTCCCATCAACAGTATGTCATCCACATACAATATGAGAAATGCTACAGAGCTCCCACTCACTTTCTTGTAAATGCAGGCTTCTCCATAAGTCTGCGTAAACCCAAACGCTTTGATCATCTCATCAAAACGAATGTTCCAACTCCGAGATGCTTGCACCAGCCCATAAATCGAGCGTTGGAGCTTGCACACCTTGTCAGCATTCTTAGGATCGACACAACCTTCCGGCTGCATCATATACAATTCTTCCTTAAGGAAACCATTAAGGAATGCCGTTTTGACATCCATTTGCCATATCTCATAATCATAGAATGCGGCAATTGCTAACATGATTCGGACGGACTTCAGCTTCGCTACGGGTGAGAAAGTCTCATCGTAGTCAACCCCTTGAACTTGTCAATAACCCTTAGCGACAAGCCGAGCTTTATAGATGGTTACATTACCATCCGCGTATGTCTTCTTCTTAAAGATCCATTTATTTTCTATGGCTCGCCGATCATCGGGCAAGTCAGTCAAAGTCCATACTTCATTTTCATACATGGATCCTATCTCGGATTTCATGGCTTCCAGTTATTTGTCGAAATCCGGGGCCGCCATCGCTTCTTCATAGTTCGAAGGTTCACCGTTGTCTAACAACATGATTTCCAAGACAGGGTTACCGTACCACTCTGGTGCGGAACGTGTCCTTGTGGACCTACGAAGTTTAGTAGCAACTTGATCTGAGGTTTCATGATCATCATCATTAACTTCCTCTCTAGTCGGTGCAGGCACCTCGGGAACATTTTCTTGAGCTGCGCCACTTACCGGTTCAAGAGGTAATACTTCATCGAGTTCTACTTTCCTCCCACTTATTTCTTTCGAGAGAAACTCTTTCTCAAGAAAGGATCCATTCTTGGCAACAAATATATTGCCTTCGGATCTGAGGTAGAAGGTATACCCAATAGTTTCTTTAGGGTATCCTATGAAGACGCATTTTTCCGACTTGGGTTCGAGCTTTTCAGGTTGAAATTTCTTGACATAAGCATCGCATCCCCAAACTGTTAGAAACGACAGCTTAGGTTTCTTCCCAAACCATAATTCATACGGTGTCGTCTCAACGGATTTCGACGGAGCCCTATTTAAAGTGAATGCGGCAGTCTCTAAAGCATAGCCCCAAAATGACAGCGGTAAATCAGTAAGAGACATCATAGATCACACCATATCCAATAGAGTGCGATTACGACGTTCGGACACACCATTACGCTGAGGTGTTCCAGGCGGCGTGAGTTGTGAAACTATTCCACATTTCCTTAAGTGTGTGCCAGATTCGTGACTCAAGTATACTCCCCCACGATCTGATCGCAAAAACTTGATTTTTTTGTCACATTAATTCTCAACCTCACTCTGGAATTCCTTGAACTTTTCAAAGGTCTCAGACTTGTGTTTATTAAGTAGACATACCCATATCTACTCAAGTCATCAGTGAGGGTGAGAACATAACGATAGCCACCACGAGCCTCAACACTCATTGGACCGCACACATCAGTATGTATGATTTCCAATAAGTTGGTTGCTCGCTCCATTGTTCCTGAGAACGGAGTCTTGGTCATTTTACCCATGAGGCATGGTTCACACGTGTCAAATGATTCGTAATCAAGAGACTTCAAAAGTCCATCTGCATGGAGCTTCTTCATGCGTTTGACACCTATGTGACCAAGGCGGTAGTGCCACAAGTATGTGGGACTATCATTATCAACCTTACATCTTTTGGTATTCACACTATGAATATGTGTAACATTACGCTCGAGATTCATTAAGAATAAACCATTCACCAGCGAAGCATGACCATAAAATATATCTCTCATATAAATAGAACAACCATTATTCTCGGATTTAAATGAGTAGCCATCTCGAATTAAACGAGATCCTGATACAATGTTCATGCTCAAAGCTGGCACTAAATAACAATTATTGAGATTTAAAACTAATCCCGTAGGTAAATGTAGAGGCAGCGTGCCGACGGCGATCACATCGACCTTGGAACCATTCCCGACGCGCATCGTCACCTCGTCCTTCGCCAGTCCCCGCTTATTCCGCAGCTCCTGCTTTGAGTTACAAATGTGAGCAACCGCACCGGTATCAAATACCCAGGATCTACTACGAGTACCGGTAAGGTACACATCAATTACATGTATATCACATATACCTTTAGTGTTGCCGGCCTTCTTGTCCGCTAAGTATTTCGGGCAGTTCCGCTTCCAGTGACCACTTCCCTTGCAATAAAAGCACTCAATCTCGGGCTTGGGTCCATTCTTTGGCTTCTTTCCGGCAGCTTGCTTACCGGGCGCGGCAACCCCCTTGCCGTCCTTCTTGAAGTTCTTCTTACCCTTGCCTTTTTTGAACTTAGTGGTTTTATTCACCATCAACACTTGATGTTCCTTTTTGATTTCCACCTCTGCTAATTTCAGCATTGAATATACCTCAGGAATGGTCTTTTCCATCCCATGCATATTGAAGTTCATCACAAAGCTCTTGTAGCTCGGTGGAAGCGACTGAAGGATTCTGTCAATGACCGCGTCATCCGGGAGATTAACTCCCAGCTGAGTCAAGCGGTTATGCAACCCAGACATTTTGAGTATGTGCTCACCGACAGAACTATTTTCCTCCATCTTACAACTGAAGAACTTGTCGGAGACTTCATATCTCTCGACCCGGGCATGAGCTTGGAAAACCATTTTCAGCTCTTCGAACATCTCATATGCTCCGTGTCGCTCAAAACGCTTTTGGAGCCCAGGTTCTAAGCTGTAAAGCATGCCGCACTGAACGAGGGAGTAATCATCAGCACGTGACTGCCAAGCGTTCATAACGTCTTGGTTCTCTGGTATGGGTGCGTCACCTAGCGGTGCTTCTAGGACATAATCTTTCTTGGCAGCTATGAGGATGATCCTCAGGTTCCGGACCCAGTCCGTATAGTTGCTGCCATCATCTTTCAACTTGGTTTTCTCTAGGAACGCGTTGAAGTTGAGGGCAACATTAGCGTGGGCCATTTGATCTACAAGACATAGTGTAAAGATTTTAGACTAAGTTCATGATAATTGAGTTCATCTAATCAAATTATTCAATGAACTCCCACTCAGATAGACATCCCTCTAGTCATCTAAGTGAAACATGATCCGAGTTAACTAGGCCGTGTTCGATCATCACGTGAGACGGACTAGTTAACATCGGTGAACATCTTCATGTTGATCGTATCTTCTATACGACTCATGCTCGACCTTTCGGTCTTCCGTGTTCCGAGGCCATGTCTGTACATGCTAGGCTCGTCAAGTCAACCTAAGTGTATTGCGTGTGTAAATCTGGCTTACACCCGTTGTATTCGAACGTTAGAATCTATCACACCCGATCATCACGTGGTGCTTCGAAACAACGAACCTTCGCAACGGTGCAGAGTTAGGGGGAACACTTTCTTGAAATTATTACAAGGGATCATCTTATTTAAGCTACCGCCATTCTAAGCAAATAAGATGTAAAACATGATAAACATCACATGCAATCAAATAGTGACATGATATGGCCAATATCATTTGCTCCTTTTGATCTCCATCTTCGGGGCTTCATGATCATCGTTGTCACCGGCATGACACCATGATCTCCATCATCATGATCTCCATCATCGTGTCTTCTTGAAGTTGTCTCGTCATCTATTACTTCTACTACTATGGCTAACGCTTTAGCAATAAGGTAAAGTAATTACATGACATTTATGTTGACACGCAGGTCATAAATAAATAAAGACAACTCCTATGGCTCCTGCCGGTTGTCATACTCATCGGCATGCAAGTCATGATTCCTATTACAAGAACATGATCAATCTCATACATCACATATATCATTCATCACATCCTTTTGGCCATATCACATCACACGACACATGCTGCAAAAACAAGTTAGACGTCCTCTAATTATTGTTGCAAGTTTTTACGTGGCTGCTATAGGTTTCTAGCAAGAACGTTTCTTACCTACGCCAAAACCATAACGTGATATGCCAATTTCTATTTACCCTTCATAAGGACCCTTTTCATCGAATCTGATCCGACTAAAGTGGGAGAGACAGACACCCGCCAGCCACCTTATGCAACTAGTGCATGTCAATCGGTGGAACCAGTCTCACGTAAGCGTACGTATAAGGTCGGTCCGGGCCACTTCATCCAACGATGCCGCCGAATCAAGATAAGACTAGTAACGCCAAGCAAATTGACAATATCCACGCCCACAACTGCTTTGTGTTCTACTCGTGCATAGAAACTACGCATAGACCGAGCTCATGATGCCACTGTTGGGGAACGTAGCAGAATTTTAAAATTTTCTACGCATCACCAAGATCAATCTATGGAGTCATCTAGCAATGAGGGAGAGAGGAGTGTATCTACATACCCTTGTAGATCGCGCGCGGAAGCGTTCAAGAGAACGGGGTTGATGGAGTCGTACTCGTCGTGATCCAAATCATCGATGACCTAGCACCGAACGGACAACACCTCCGCGTTCAACACACGTACGGTTGGGAAGACGTCTCCTCCAACTTGATCCATCAAGGGGGAAGAAGAGGTTGATGAAGATTCAGCAGCACGACCGCGTGGTGGTGGAAACAACGGTGATCTCGGCAGGGCTTCGCCAAGCTCAAGGAGAGGGAGGAGTGTCACGGGAGGGAGAGGGAGGCGCCAGGGGCTAGGGTGCGGCTGCCCTCCCTCCCCCCACTATATATAGGGTCCCTAGGGGGGGCGCCGGCCCTAGGAGATCCAATCTCCAAGGGGGGCGGCGGCCAAGGGGGTGGCTTGCCCCCCAAGCCAAGTGGGGCGCCCCCCACCCCTAGGGTTTCCAACCCTAAGCGCAGGGGGAGGCCCAAGGGGGGCGCACCAGCCCATCAGGGGCTGGTTCCCTTCCCCACTTCAGCCCATGGGGCCCTCCGGGATAGGTGGCCCCACCCGGCGGAACCCCGGGACCCTTCTGGTGGTCCCGGTACTATACCGGTGACCCCGAAACTTTCCCGATGGCCGAAACTGGACTTCCTATACATAATTCTTCACCTCCGGACCATTCCGGAACTCCTCGTGACATCTGAGATCTCATCCGGGACTCCGAACAACTTTTGGGTTACCATATACTAATGTCTCAACAACCCTAGCGTCACCGAACCTTAAGTGTGTAGACCCTACGGGTTCGGTGACACGCAGACATGACCGAGATGACTCTCCGGTCAATAATCAACAACGGGATCTGGATACCCATGTTGGCTCCCAAATGCTCCTTGATGATCTCATCGGATAAACCACGATGTCGAGGATTCGATCAATCCCGTATACAATTCCCTTTGTCAATCGGTACGTTACTTGCCCGAGACTCGATCGTCGGTATCCCAATACCTCGTTCAATCTCGTTACCGGCAAGTCACTTTACTCGTACCGTAATGCATGATCCCGTGATCAACCACTTGGTCACATTGAGCTCATTATGATGATGCATTACCGAGTGGGCCCAGAGATACCTCTCCGTCATACCGAGTGACAAATCCCAGTCTCGATTCATGCCAACCCAACAGACACTTTCGGAGATACCTGTAGTGTACCTTTATAGTCACCCAGTTACGTTGTGACGTTTGGCACACCCAAAGCACTCCTACGGTATCCGGGAGTTGCACAATCTCATGGTCTAAGGAAATGATACTTGACATTCGGAAAAGCTATAGCAAACGAACTACACGATCTTAGAGCTATGCTTAGGATTGGGTCTTGTCCATCACATCATTCTCCTAATGATGTGATCCCGTTATCAATGACATCCAATGTCCATAGTCACGAAACCATGACTATCTTTTGATCAACGAGCTAGTCAACTAGAGGCTCACTAGGGACGTGTTGTGGTCTATGTATTCACACATGTATTACGATTTCCGGATAACACAATTATAGCATGAATAATAGACAATTACCATGAACAAAGAAATATAATAATAACCATTTTATTATTGCCTCTAGGGCATATTTCCAACAAGGCGTCCCGAGCCGCACGCTCCACGCCATCCTCGAGTACCCGGCGGCCCCGGCCCTCGCCGGAGCGGCAACTCTTCTTGTCTGACAAGGCACATGGCGGGCGGCTCCTCCTCCTCCTCCCGTTCCTGCTCCTGCTCCTCCGGGTTGCCGGCGCTCGCCCCGGTCAAGGCCGAGCCCGTGGAGACGCCGCTCGGGTGGCGCACCCGCAGTGGCCCCTCTCCTTCCCCCTCCCGCCCTCTCGAGGAGATCGCCGCTCGGGGAGACGTCCGCACCCTCGAGGAGATCGCCGCTCGGCGCCCCGGTCACGACGAGGGCGGTGTCATTGTCCTCGAGGACATCGACGACGAGGCACCGCCGCCAACCAAACCCATCCACCAAGGCGACCCAGGGCAGGGGTGTAGCAAGGAGAGTGGTGGCGTGAAGAAGGAGGAGGAGGACGACCGCGACGACTACATCGCCTTCTGCAAGATCTTCTGCGTGTAGGCCCAAGGTTGCGGCGGGCGGCAACGGCGGCGTAGTCGTTGTTTTTCGAATTATGTTTTAAATATGTACAAAAACAATGGAACGCCTAAATTTCGCCCAATTCTGTGTCGTGTTTGGCCGAATTTTGGCTGAGTATGGTTTTAAAAAACGACATCTGGGGCGACCTTGGGGCGGCGGTTGGAAAACCTACCACCGACATGCCGAATTTGTCACCGGTCCGCCCCCAGACGGCGCTATTTCAAGCCCCTGAGGGGCCGAACGGTTGGAGATGCTCTTAAGTGTTTCTCACTATAGCAATTATCGTTAGGTATTGTTGATAGTTGTCACGTTGTCCCGCACTTGCGGCCGAGTTGCTTTTGTATTGCTATGTTATTTGCAGAAACACCGTACCATCGGTCTTGACGACTTGTATGTACATAATACTTAATTAATATGTACTATTTAATTTTTATTATTTTCAAAAAAGAGGAATACCTTGGCCCCTGCATCACAGTGATACATATAACCATTTTATTATATATTGCACATAACCCAACAAAACAAAATACATGGATCAGTCCGAAGCCATCTTCCGAATAACTATTGTCGCTACACCTACAATCTTGATGATGTGCCCCGACGCAATATTTAATTATGGGATGTTGGTCATGACACGTGTAGGGCGCATTGGATAACGAATTGAAATTAGCATATGTTGAGACAACGAGTAGTTAGAACACAATTTAAAAGAGCCATCCAATGGTTATGATTTGCTTGGGTCAATTTTAAAAGAGTTGTAGTATCTTATACATATGGTTTTATGAATCCTATGTAACAAGTTATGAGTTCTTGAGCAATCTATTTTCCACATCATCTAACAAGCCACACGAGTAAGCAAAAATGCATGTGAAAGATACATATCTTTTTATTCTACCACTCTGATAATATTAATAAAATATTTTATAACTACATAATAATCAACTTCAACAATTCATATGTATTTTCACCTTTTTCAGCAATGCGCGTGAACCGGTAATAAATAGGGTCCATTAAATAAAGGCAAAATATTTCATGTTTATGTAAGATTTTCTAGCATATCTCTATCTGGCGTGCAATATCGCGCTTTTAACATGGTGTATATATAATATTGCATTTATTTCATATCTCAATTTTGCTGCTTTCCGTTCTTACCAAGTTTAAGCACGCCAAACATGAGTCTTTTTCGTTTGGAGTAAAACAAAAGGCAAGTAGATAAACATGATGTGCCCATATCTCTTTTGGATACATCTGTAGTACTAACTCCCATTGATCCACCACCACCAAGTCCCATTTCGATACGCCCCCATTAGAAGCCATTCAAAGGGCTTCACCACGGGGGCGTTCCCAAGTGAATCATCATCAAAGCCTTAATCAGACAGTGCCAACGCCACAGGCGCTAATGGCAGGAGATTAACACTCCGTTTTGCATGGATCGTCTTAAAAAGCATTAATGGAACGGGATAATATCTCGGGACCCAAAAGGCATGCTGCAAAACGTAGGGAGAAGTGGTCCGTCCGTCCCACCCGAAAGCAACGCCCCACATTTCTCGGCGAGAAGAGAACGGAATGGCCATCCCGTAGGGTACCCACATCCCCCGGTGTATGTATATACCTACACCCACCGTATACCCTACGCTAAAATACAAATAAATAAGGGTAATACCACCACCGGCGGCCACTCCCCTTCAGTTACCTACCCCGAGGAGCAAGCCGAGCCGAGAGAGGTGGGGGGCGAGAGAGAGAGACGCACGCAGCAGAGCAGAGCTCCACCCGAGGGGAGAAGGAAAAGAGAGCTCCGGCCTCGCCCCTGCCCGCCTGCCTGCTGTCCCAAGCCCCAAGCCAAGATTCTCTCGTCGCGTCGCCGTAAATGTATGCAACTCCCCTGCCCCTTCCGCCCCCTCACCCATCAGAAATCTGGAGTCCTACGCTTCTTCTTCTTCTTCTTCTTCCTCCTCCGTGCGCGTCGTTTCCTTTGGTTTCTTGGATCTGCCTCGGCGAGGGGAGAAGGTGGTTTGGGTTCCATTTTCTTTGTCTATCTTCTTGTTCTTGAGCCGGCCTGTTTTTGGGTAGGGATTCGGGGCTGGCCTGTCAGGCAGGTTCGATCTCCGCCTTTTTTTCCTTCTTCTGTTCCGGAGGGTTCTTTCCTAGGATTGAAATAAATGGGATGCCGTTTCTCTGCGCGGAATTTATTGCGGCGCTTGCTTTTAGTGGCCAATGCAGGTTCCCCTCCTGGTCCTGCGAACCGCAAATCGTTTCTCTCCGCCCTTTGCTCCGCTGCCCCCTTCCGTTTCTCTGCTCAGATCTGTGGCGCAGCGCAGGGTTTACTCCCGCCTGCCACAACAAATGTGTGTTCTTTTTCAAGTCCTCTTTTCCTGTTCTTGCGACTGACTGGTAATCCTTCGGAATTTCTTCTCCCGCAGAGCGCCATTCGAACGCGGGCTCCGAGCTGGTGTGTCCAAGAAGTCGAATTTGGAGGAGAAAATGTCGGGTAAGAACGAGCACTGCCGTTGCGGTGTCCGCGTCATCCTTCTTGCGTGTTCTTTTTTCTTGGGGGGAAGTGTGTGTGAGGCGCCGCTCTCTCTCTGCAGTGATCCATGCCGACGACATCGAGATATCGCTCTGCGACGGCAACTCGGAGGACGAGCGCCGCCGCCGGAAGATAGGGTCGCTGCGCCGCAAGGCCATCCACGCGCTCAAGAAGCGCGGCAGGCGTCGCGTCGACTTCCGCTTCCCGCCGGCCATCTCCATCGAGGACGTCCGCGACGCCGAGGAGGAGCGCGCCGTCTCCGCCTTCCGTGAGCGCCTGGCTGCGCACGGCCTCCTCCCCGACAAGCACGACGACTACCACATGATGCTAAGGTCCTGTCTGTCGCGAAACCACCCCCCTTATCCTTTTGTTTTTGCCCTGTGCTGTTTGGATAGCTTTGTGAAATGCCAGGATCTGAAACTCGCCATATGAATGTGTGATGCAGGTTCTTGAAGGCGAGGAAGTTTGACGCCGAGAAGGCAATGCAGATGTGGGCAGACATGCTGCGATGGAGGAAAGAGTTTGGGGCCGACACAATCCTTGAGGTGATCACACCGACCTGCAACAAAAATGCAGAACAAGGAGTCTCTGCTTTATGCCTAACATTCGACTCGTTCATGTGGTCAGGATTTTGAGTTTGATGAGCTGGATGAGGTGCTGTGCTACTACCCTCAGGGCTACCATGGCGTCGACCGCGAAGGCCGGCCCGTGTACATCGAGAGGCTCGGCAAGGTCGACCCTAACAAGCTCATGCAGATCACCTCTGTGGACAGGTACATCAAGTACCATGTGCAGGAGTTTGAGAGGGCCTTCAGAGAGAAGTTCCCTGCCTGCACATTGGCTGCCAAGAGGCACATTGACTCCACCACCACCATCTTGGATGTGCAGGGTGTGGTATGTGAATCATCCTTTTCCATCTACGCTTGTATATCTTGATCTGTTTTTTAACGTTTTGTTGAATGTGTTCTCATCAATGGTTTTGTCATGCTCAGGGTTTTAAAAATTTCTCCAAGACTGCAAGGGAGCTAGTACATCGCATGCAGAAGATAGACAGCGACTATTATCCTGAGGTAATTTTGTGCCGCAATGCTTCATGCTAGCATTTTGGCATGGTGGAGCGTTGATTCTAAAATTATAAAACTGCAGACATTGCATCAAATGTTTGTTGTAAATGCGGGCAGTGGGTTCAAGTTGATCTGGAACAGTGTGAAGGGCTTCCTTGACCCAAAAACTTCATCCAAGATTCATGTAAGCCCTATGGATTATTTGTCAGGATCATGCCAGTCCATTTTGCGTGCGTCAATTAATTTTTTAACCTTTATTAATGCAGGTTCTTGGTTCGAATTACCAGAGTCGACTTCTTGAAGTAATTGACCCAAGGTCAGTGTAAAATCATGCTGAGGAACAAGTTTAATCTTAATCCTTGCCCATTCCATTTGTTGTGATACATGCTTCGGCCTGTTCTCTGCATTCTGCAACATTTTAACAATAGTTGTGTGCTCCTCTCAGTGAGTTACCAGAGTTTCTTGGTGGTTCATGCACCTGTATTGACAAGGGAGGTTGTCTTGGGTCTAACAAGGGGCCATGGAATGATCCTTATATCTTGAAGGTATTTTTGACACTGTAATTATGTGAATGTCTTCGTCAATGTACTGTTTTTTTACAGTCTGATTGCTTATATTTTGTACAACTGCTTATACATGTTCCCTTTGTAGCTGATACACAATCTCGAGGCTGGTTCTGTGCGGGATATCAAGCCAGTTTCTGAAGGCGAAGAAAGAAGCGATTCTTCTCTTCGATTGGAGCAGTTGAAGGCAAGATTCTGAAATAATACTTAGCATTCAAGCTAAAATCTAACTGATTGCTGCTTCTAACTTTTTATGTGTTACTTACTTACAGTGGCAGGGCATGATGAGTGACACATCAAATGCTGAATCAGGATCAGATGTTGATGACTTTGGATCCTCAGTTATTCCGAAAGGTGCTGAGTATGGCTGCCTCACTCCAGTCCATGAGGAAGTGAGTTCAATGCTTTATTCTTGTTTCGTACACCTGTGATTAGCTTTGTTCTATTTGGCTTTCTATAGCATTAAAAGCCATGCTATTACCACCACAACTTATTTTAATCGTTTATGTGAAACCTTCTATGAGTTGTTTTCAGTATTTATACTTGCTGTAGGTAAAGGGCATAGATTCAACTTACTATGTCTGTTACGAACAGAGTTCCCTGGAAACGTCTCTTGAAACTGGTAGGAGACTGCGGCGAACTACTGAAACTGTGCCAAAACAACTAGCTGATAACCGGCAATTTTCCACCAATGGAAGCCCTCGTGATTTAGGTATCATCTCTTCCGTTGCATTTTTCTTATTTAACTCTATCTCATTAATTGTTACGCAGCTTGCTATGTTTGGTATATGTTTAGTTGCCTATATATGCTGTCTATTTGATTGATTGCTCTAGCCTAAGATTCCAGATAATTGTCTGTTAGTCTATTTGACCAAAATAATCTGTGTTGCTTGTAAATTCAAGAGCTGCATTGTTTGTTTCTCAGTTGCATGAACAATGCATCCATAGAATAATAGATAGAAGTAAAAATGGCATTGCAATGCTAGATGCCTAGGTTGTGTGTGCTAGATTCCTAGATGGAAGATTGGAAGGCATTGGCATAAAACGCTTCAAATTCTGACGGGAAAGAATGAAGTACAGGTCATGTCGTATACCTCCCAGGAACAGTTGCCCTGTGTAATGTACTCCCAGAGGACTGTTTCATTTAATGTACCATACAGTACATTGTTTGTTGATATTTACTGATGAATCTGTTTGCCTCGTTGGTGATAGTATACTTGCACGAAGTTACTGCTTTATCTATCCTTGGTGATATCTATGAATCCATCAATTGATCCAGTTGGCAAGTGTTATCTTCCTCATTGTTAATTTTGTTTGTTCTACTAATGGCAGGGAGCAATGTTGGCAACCTGGATGGTTCAATCGTCCGATGGGGCTTTGAAAATCTTGTTAAAGTTGTGACAGCCTTGATCAAGCTATTCTCCTTCTTCAAGCTTTTCATCTCTAGTAGAGCACTAAGGAGGCTTGAAAACGCCCGGCCTTCCACTGTGGCAGTCCCAGCTGCAGAGAAGCCGCAGCCCCGAACCATCAGCGCTGATGAGATGAGTGCTTGCTTACAGCGCATTGAAAATCTTGAATCCGTGTGCAACCATCTTGCAAGCAAGCCACCAGAGATGCCCGAGGACAAGGAGCAACAGTTACTGAACTCGTTCGAGCGCATCAGATCCATCGAGGCCGACCTGGAGAGGACCAAAAGAGTAAGTTTCTAACCGAATCAGACTTGAGAGTTCTCACCCAGTTGGGGCATGTGTCTCCAGTTTTTATCCCTCAAAGCTATTTGAGTATTGTTTTGCTTCTTTGTGGATGCGTGCATTGTGTTTTATGCGAAGTTTTGGTTGTTTGATCAGGCACTGCATGCGACGGTGGCGAAGCAGAATTCATTGGCGGAGACTCTGGAAGCTGTACAGGAGTCGTCAAGAGTCAAGGTACGCCGTCTACAATTAGACCTGCTCAACCGGTTGTATTCCAAAATGAACTCGTGCTCACCCCGATGCTTTGCCTGTGCAGAGGAGGTTGTTCTGCTCATAGGACGACCTGATCCTGATCTGGTCCGAGGCACCGACCATGTCGACTACATTAACAGTGAAGCTGCCAGCGCCATTTTTGACCTCCCCCCGTCCGGCTCGAGAGAACGGCGAAAGAGAAGATAGCATACGACGAGACGCTCGTCGCTTCCTTTCGGAACCATCGGCTCTCCTTTTATTTTTTGGTTATTATTAGTTCATATTTTGAGCCCGGTAGCCCCCTCCCCCTCGCTCACCTTCCCCTGGTGAACGCAGTGCAGCGCAACGTGCTATGCTTTTTGTTGGCCGAAAGTGTGTGAATCTCTGCTGCGGCTGCCTTTGCGTTCCACTGTGGGCGGGGGCGGGGCGGGGGCGGGAATGGAATCCGTTGAGGTTTGACTGACCGGAAAGAACAGCGAGTGACAGGCTTTGCCGCTGAGCTGATGGTGTCTGTAAATGGTAGGGGTACTGCCACCTCTGATCTGATGTGAACTCAACTCAACTGATGATAGGTTATTGTGATGGGAATGCAGAGGCTTGGGTCTCCAGAGATCTCGTGATCTCGCCCGACATGGCTACGTGGGTTGATGCTGTTGGCCCGTACGAATCTTGCACGGTCTTTTATTACAGGGCAGTGGGCTGGGCAGGGCAGGGCACGGCACGGCGCGCCCTAGTGCGTGACCCGGATTCCACGGCCTCCGCTTTGTTGCGCACTCGCCAAGTTGCCGGCGGCAAAATTTCGTGTTTTGACCCTTTTTTGATCTATTTGAATATTTTTTAGATCTGACCCTTTTGCTATCGTCTTTTGCTATCGTCATGGTTGTGTTTAATACTTAGCAAAATTTTATAGTAAGGTATGCAACCCTATCACCAGGGACCTTGGCGGTAGGCAGTTATAACCTACCGCCATGGACCTTGGCGGTAGCAAAAGGGAAAAGGGTCAGATCTTGAAAAAATTTCAAACTAGGGTCAGATCTTGAATAGATATCATGTAACGCCCTCGATGCGGCTATATCTCCTATGTGTCGAAGCACGACTTAGAGGCATAACTGCATTAAAAGCAATGTCGCAAATAAGGCAATCTTCACAACATCCCATGTAATATAGATAATAAAAGAGGAAGTTACATAGTTGGCTTACACTCACGTCAAACAAAGTACATAAATAGCATTACATCATCCAATCACTCATGGCCCGATTACGGGGCCAAAATACAAGATCAACCTAACATGCGACACGGTCCCGATCGCCCCAACTAGGCAGCACTACTGATCATCAGGGAAAAACACATAGTAACGACGTGAGTCCTCGTCGAACTCTCACTTGAGCTCAAGCGCGTCATCTGGAACGGAGTCATCAGGCCCTGCATCTGATTTGGAAGTAATCTGTGAGCCATAGGGACTCAGCAATCTCGCACCCTCGCGATCAAGACTATTTAAGCTTATAGGTAAGGCAAGGTAAATATGTGGAGCTGCAGCAAGCGACTAGCATATATGGTGGCTAACCTGTTCGCAAAAGAGAGCGAGAAGAGAAGGCAAAGCGCGAACGAATAACTAGAGAACAACCTGCGGCAAGCATTACTCCAACACCGTGTTCACTTCCCGGACTCCGCCGAGAAGAGACCATCATGGTAACTCACACAGTTGATTCATTTTAATTAAGTTTAGGTTCAAGTTATCTACAATCGGACATTAACAAATTCCCATCTGCCCATAACCGCGGGCACGGCTTTCGAAAGTTCAAATCCCTGCAGGGGGTCCCAACTTAGCCCATGACAAGCTCTCACGGTCAACGAAGGATATTCCTTCTAGCGGGAAGACCCGATCAGACTCGGAATCCCGGTTACAAGACATTTCGCCAAGGTAAAACTAAACCAGCAACACCGCCCGAATGTGCCGACAAATCCCGATAGGAGCTGCACATATCTCGTTCTCAGAGCACACTCAGATTGTCTAAACTTCCGGTAGGCCAGCCCAGAGTTGCCCCTGGTGGCCATCGGCGGCTGACGAGATGGACCAACACTCAGAGGAGCACTGGCCCGGGGGGGGGGTTAAATAAGAAGACCCTCGGGCTCCGGAAACCCAAGAGAAAAAGAGGCTAGGTGGTAAAACCAAGGTTGGCCACTGCTGGAAAAGCTTTATTCAAGGCGAACTGTCAAGGGGTTCCCATTATCACCCAACCGCGTAAGGAACGCAAAATCCGGGAACATAACACCGATATGACGGAAACTAGGGCGGCAAGAGTGGAACAAAACACTAGGCAAAAGGCCGAGCCTTCCACCCTTTACCAAGTATATAGATGCATTAAGATAATAAGATAATATAATGATATCCCAACAAGAAAATAATGTTCCAACAAGGAACGGTCTCCAATCTTCACCTGCAACTAGCAATGCTATAAGAGGGGCTGAGCAAAGCGGTAACATAGCCAATCAACGGTTTGCTAGGACATGGTGGGTAAGAGGTTTGACATGGCAATTTGGGAGGCATGCTAAGCAAGTGGTAGACATCGTAGCATAGGCATAGCAAAAGACCGAGCATCTAGCAAAGCAAAGATAGAAGTGATTTCGAGGGTATGATCATCTTGCCTGCAAAGTTGTCAGAGTTGACTGCATCCTCGAAAGCAAACTCAATGGGCTCCTCGTTAACGAACTCGTCTCCCGGCTCTACCCAAACAAGAGAAACAAGCAAAAAGGACATAGTCAACCACGTGCAAAGCTCAAACAACATGATGCAAACATGGTATGCTATGCGGGATGCGATATGTGATGCATATGCAAGATTTGACAAGGAATGAAAGAATCTGGCCTCAACATGGAAATCCAAGTGTGCCACTGGAAAGGTGAGGTGATTTCGGTTGAAATCGATATAAAGGACACCAGAATCGGAGACACGGTTTGGAAATGGCAAGCAATTCAAATATGGCACCGGTCTGCGATATACAGCAAATAGCCATTTAAATGCATCAAGATAATTATGCTACAGCATCCAAATATGGCAACAAAATACATAGCAGGGATCCATTCATGAAGCTTAACAAAAGATGAACACTGAGCTACGGCCAATTCATCCATTAACAGGTTCAAATAAGCATGGCAAAAATGCAATTGGTAAACTGATTCCAGACTTAGTGAAATTAACACTTGTCTGGAATTTCAGATCAGGTAGCACACTTTGGAGCATGAAAACTATATGCTACATGAATTTAATATGGCAAAGTAAGGCATGTCATGGAGCTACTCAAAGAGCTTAACAAAAGTCTCTTAGTGACCTTGAGCCATAAGGGATCAAAAAAATACAATTGCAAGCATGTGAACATGGCAAAAACATAATCAGATCTCAGACTTAGAGAAAAACTGGAGCATGCAAATCAGATATCGAACTGGAATGTTTACGAGCTCAATGCACTCGCTATAGAGCAAGGCATGACAATATAAGCATATACCCATCAAGAATACACATTATACAAGCTAGACATGGCAAGAACAATAACATAGCATGCACGGATCAACTACAACATCCTCGGCAAAATCGCTAACAAGTAGACAATCTGCCCAGATTCACGAAATAGCAAAAGTAGAGCTCGATTTACTCAAGCTAGGGTGCTTCATAAATGCAAACAAAGACATGGATGGATAGAGCACTACAATATTAACAAATCATCCTTACTGATCATCCTCAAAAGAGACACGGATCACTAGGAAACAACATGAACATATGACATATTGATAAAAACAGATCAAGGACTTGGTAGAATTGCTAAGTCTCTGAAATCAGCATTAACAAATGCACCAGTTTGCAAGCTTGTGCTAGTCACCACACACATCACAAAAATACATGGATGGCACCTATGGATAGATGACAAAGCATATGACAAAACACATCTAGAGCTCATGGGCATATCATGCACACAATAATCATGGCAAAAATGACAAATAGCTATTTGGAGCAGCAGATCTGACAATTATCTCAAGTAGCACTCTTCCAACAGCATTTTGGGCATCAAGATGAACTCAAATGAAAATGATGTAATGAGATGAAATGATGAGCGCTCTGAGACGAATATTTTGATATGCTATATGACCAAAACGGATCTACGGATACAAAGTTATGGCACGATGAACATGGCAATATAATCTGCAGACTTAGAAAAAAAAGTCAACCCTAGGGTTTCCCGATCTGGATCTGGATCACCGGCACGGTTCCCGAAGCAGCTCACCGGAGTTCTTGCGCGGGGGCGCCGGAGTAGAGGTGGGGGAGGCCGGAGAAGGGGACGGGGTCCCCGGGCCGGATCTCACCGGATCCGGCCGGAGCTAGCCGCGGGGCGGCGGAGGAGGGCACGGCTGAGCGGCGGAGCCGAAGACGGAGCTCGGGCGGCGACCTGCACGCGGCGGCGGGGCGCGCCGGCGTTGAGGAAGGGGGCGGCGGGTTGTGGAAGGAGGCGGCGCG
>NC_041392.1:223389277-223396339 GCF_002162155.2 Triticum dicoccoides | reverse complement strand
TGTGTCCGCTTAGGCGGCGGACATGTCCGGCGGCGGCGGGGCGATTTTTAGGGTTTGGGGACGAAGGAGATCCGAAATTTCGGAGGGGGGGGGGGTCTTTAAATAGGCATAGAAGGAGCTAGGAGAGTCCAAATGAGGTGCGGTTTTCGGCCACGCGATCGTGATCGAACGCTCTAGATGATGGAGAGGGTTTTGGTGGGTTTTGGGCCAAAATGGGAGGAGTGTTGGGCTGCAACACACACGAGGCCTTTTCGGTCCCTCGGTTAACCGTTGAAGCATCAAACGAAGTCCAAATGGTATGAAACTTGAGAGGCGGTCTTCTGGTAGTAAACCAAGACCGCTTGGCAAGTCTCGGTCCAATCCGGAAATTTTTAGTCCCCACACACGAGAGAAAAGTAGAAATGACCACCGGAGGAGAACGGAGCACCGGAATGCAAAACGGACAACGGGGAAAATGCTCGGATGCATGAGACGAACACGTATGCAAATGCAATGCACATGATGACATGATATGAGATGCATGACAACGATAACAACACACGGAGACACAAACCCTAACCCGAGAAAATAAAATAACTTAATGCCGGAAACGGTAAGAGTTGGATTACATATTAGGTAAATCATATCCGGGGTGTTACAACACTCCACCACTACGAAAGGATCTCGTCCCGAGATCTAGGACTGGAAGAACGCCGGGTACTCAGAACGGAGGTGATCCTCACGTTCCCAGGTGGCTTCACGGTCGGAATGGTGTGACCACTTGACTTTGAGGAATTTGATTGACTTATTGCGAGTCTTGCGTTCAGTGTCTTCAAGAATAGCAACGCGGTGCTCACGATAAGAGAGATCTTCTTGGAGATCAATGTCTTCGAAGTTGACGGTGCGTTCAGGAGTTTTGAAGCATTTGCGGAGCTGAGAGACATGGAACACGTCATGAACATTTGCAAAGTTTGAAGGAAGCTCGAGTTGATAGGCGAGATCCCCTCTCTTGCTGACGATCTTGAAAGGTCCCACGTATCTAGGGGCAAGCTTCCCTTTGATACCAAAGCGACGAGTACCTTTCATTGGAGAGACGCGGAGGTAAACATGATCTCCGTTCTCGAAAGCCAAATCACGATGCTTACTATCATAGTAGCTCTTCTGGTGCGATTGCGCTGCTTTGAGGTTATCTCGAATGACTTTGCACATTTCCTCTGCCTCTGTGATTAAGTCATTTCCCAGAAGTTGACGTTCACCGGTTTCAGACCAGTTGAGAGGGGTACGACACTTCCTGCCATACAGAATTTCGAATGGGGCCTTGCCCGAACTTGCTTGAAAACTGTTGTTGTAGGAGAATTCAGCATATGGAAGACAATCTTCCCACTTCATGCCGAAGGAGATCACACAAGCCCTGAGCATATCTTCAAGAATCTGGTTGACACGCTTGACTTGACCGCTAGTTTGAGGATGGAAAGCAGTGCTGAAGCGGATGTTGGTGCCCATGGCCTTCTGAAAAGAATCCCAAAACTTGGAGGTAAAGATGCTGCCATGGTCTGAAGAGATCACCTGTGGAATACCGTGCAACGAGACAATCCGAGAGGTATACAGCTCCGCCAATTGAGCTACAGTGATAGACTCTTTGATAGGCAGAAAGTGAGCCACTTTAGTGAGTTTGTTGATGACAACGAATATAGCATCATTGCCACGCTTGGACTTTGGAAACCCAGTCACGAAATCCATCTCAATGTGGTCAAACTTCCATTCTGGAATGGCAAGAGGTTGGAGGAGACCAGCTGGCCTTTGGTGTTCTGCCTTCACTCTTCTACAGACATCACACTCATTCACGAACTGAGCAATCTCGCGTTTCATTCGAGTCCACCAATAAGCCTGCTTGAGGTCCTGATACATCTTCGTGCTCCCAGGGTGGATGGAGAGGAGTGAGTTGTGAGCCTCGTTCATGATCACTTTACGAAGGTCACCTTTGGGCACAACAATACGATCCTCGAAGAATACAGTATCCTTATCATCAAGGCGGTAGCACTTGTACTTGGGTTGGCTCTTGGCAATCCCAATCTTCACCTTCTTCACCATAGCATTAAGAAGTTGAGCCTCGCTAATCTGGTCTTCCAAGGTAGGAGAGACTTGAAGGTTGGCGAGGAAACCTTGAGGAACAACTTGCAGATTGAGTTTGCGGAAAGGTTCACAAAGCTCGGGTTGATAAGGCTTGAGAATCAGACTGTTGCCATAAGCCTTCCTGCTCAATGCGTCAGCAATCACATTGGCCTTGCGTGGAGTATACTCGATACTCGGATTATACTCTTGAATCATTTCGACCCATCGAGTCTGCCTGAGGTTGAGATTAGGCTGAGTGAAGATGTACTTGAGACTCTTGTGGTCAGTGAAGATGTCCACTTTTTTCCCAATAAAAGATGTCTCCAAGTCAAAAGAGCATGCACAACTGCCGCCAACTCGAGGTCATGAGTGGGGTAGTTCTTCTCGTTGGGCTTCAACTGGCGAGAGGTATAAGCCACAACTTTCTTCTCTTACATCAACACTGCACCAAGCCCTTGAAGAGAGGCATCGTAGAAGACCTCGAACGGTTTGGATTCATCAGGAGGAGTCAGAACTGGAGCAGTGACCAATTTCTCTTTCAAAGTGTTGAAAGCGATGTCACATTCCGGAGACCAAACGTACTTGACGTGCTTCTGGGAAAGATTTGAGAGAGGCTTCGCGATCTTTGAAAAGTTCTCAATGAACCTTCGACAGTAGCTTGCGAGACCAAGGAAGCTACGGAGTTGCTTCACGTTCTGAGGTGGTTCCCAATTCACAATTGCAGACACCTTCTCAGGATTCACCGCAATGCCCTTGGCAGAGATGATATGCCCAAGATAAAGAACCTCATCGAGCCAAAACTCGCACTTGGAGAACTTGGCGTAGAACTGGTGTTCCCTGAGCTTATCAAGCACCAAACGCAAGTGCTTGGCATGATCTTCCTTGTTCTTCGAAAAGACCAGAATGTCGTCGAGATAGACCAAAACGAAGTCATTGGTGTAGGCGTTGAAGATGAAGTTCATCATGCGAGAGAAAGTCGGAGGTGCGTTGATGAGGCCAAAAGACATGACAATGTATTCGTATGAACCATAGCTTGTCCTGAAAGCCGTCTTGGGAATATCTTGCTCACGAATTCGAATCTGGTGATAACCCATGCGGAGATCAAGCCTGGAGAATACTTGGGCACCTTTGAGTTGTTCGAACAGCTCGTTGATGTTGGGAAGTGGGTACTTGTTCTTGATAGTCTTCTTGTTCAATGGACGATAGTCAACACAAAGTCGGTCCGTTCCATCCTTCTTCTTCACAAAAAGAACTCCACAACCCAACGGAGAGGAACTAGGTCGGATGAGAACCATTCGCTCTTGAATATCGAGTTGCTTCTTCAGCTCCTTCAACTCTTCAGGTCCGAGCTTGTAAGGACGTTTGCAAACCGGTTCCGTGCCAGGCTCAAGATCGATGACGAATTCAACTGGCCGGTGCAGAGGCATTCCTGGAAACTCTTCTGGAAAGACGTCTTGATATTCGCAAATGACTGGGATTTGAGAGATGGCATCCAGTTCACCCTTCTCGTTGAAAGAAAACAGACGGATTGTATTATCCCGAGCGGCAAAGACAATTACATCCTCAGACGAATGAGTCAATTGAATCTGCCTGGCTGCACAATCAAGCTGAGCCTTGTGCTTAGAAAGCCAATCCATCCCGAGAATAAGATCAATATCCGAGTTACCAAGGATCATTGGAGAAGCCAGAAATTTGAAATCACCCATCGAGATAGAAATATCCGGAATCTCATAGTTAGCGAGCAAACATCTACCCGGAGAGACAACTGCTAACGGTTTATGCATAACTTGAGCATACCACCCATGCTTAGATGCAAAAGGACTCGAGATGAAACAATGCGATGCACTAGTGTCAAAAAGAACTTTTGCAGGAACATCGTTAACAGGAAGGTTACCCACGATGACATCTGACGAGTCCTCTGCCTGAGCTGCATTCACCATGTTGACCTTGATGTACTTGGGGTTATGCTTGACCACAGCTGTACTTGCCGATCTCACAGGAGGAGGAGGAGGGAGACGCCTCTGGTTCTTGTTAGCATAGTGACCCTTATGTTGGCACTTGTTGCACGTGACCTCTGAAAGCGTACGATGATACGGAGCACTCGATTTTGGAGCTTGAGACGAAGTCTTGTTCTGAAAGCCAGGGTTGGGTGGGTGGGAAGATCCACTGCCACCTTTGCTCTTCTGATACGGCTGACGGAACAGAGGAGGAGGAAGCCAATACTTTTGCTGCTTGGCCACTTGAGTAGAGGAAGAAGGAGTAGCATCTCTGACTCGCTTCTTGGAAGCATCACACCTCAGTTGAGCAGCCTCTTGCTTCAATGCCATGTTATAGAACTCATCATACCTCAAGGGCTCAAAGAGAACAAGAGCTAGCTAGATTTCTTCTCTGAGACCACCCCTGAACTGGTATATCATGCTCTTCTCATCAGGGACGTCCTGCTTAGCAAAGCGGGCGAGCTTCTGAAACAACTTGTTGTAGTCATAGACAGACAAAGAGCCTTGCTTCAGGTTGCAGAATTCCTCACGTTTGCTTTCATCCACGCTCTGAGGAATATGATGAGCTTTGAAGTCTTTACGGAATTCATCCCAGGTAATCACACGGCCTCCTCTGGAATCCTTGTACTGCTGGAACCATTCTGCAGCTTGGTCTTTGAGTTGGAAGGAAGCGAACTTGACAAAGTCCTCAGGCCTGACGTTACTGCACTCGAAATGCTTGCATAAGTCCATAAGCCAATCGTCAGCATCAGTTGCCTCAACACAATTGCTGAAAGTCTTTGGCTGGTTAGCAAGGAACTGGTTGAGTGTAGCAAAGTGATTCTGATTGTTGCCTTGGTTGCCTTGGTTCGCTTGGTTGTGCTCTTGAAGAATTTGCATGATCAACTGCGTGTTTGCATTGGTAGCGGCCATCATCGCTTGCCATGCCTCCGGAGGAGGAGGAGGTGGTGGCGGATCCTGATTCTGATTCTGATTGCTGCTCTTAGCGGGAGCCATCCTGAAGAGGGTGACATCCGTTAGCACATTGATAGATAAAATTGAAGCTGAATCAAGGGGTTGAAATTGCAACATATAGTCTTCACATCCGAACAAAAGAACGAATGCATTCCACTTGAAATGTTCACATATCCATAAATTGAGAAGCCACTTAGAATTTAGGTAGAGGAATAAATCAACAAGGTACGGAACAAGAACGAATACTCGGTAAGAAATCCCAATCTCAAACCAAATATTCGTGGAAGAAGAGCTAGAGCTACAATAATTCCCACCTATGAAACTCCCGAACCTTTCCGGTTATGCAATCAGGTGTTGGGGATACAGGGGAAGCATAATATCTCACCCAAAGCTAGCAAATCCTACATCTAGCTGTATCCATCCTTCAACACATAACCGAGAAAAACTTTGGAAACCATCTACCTCAACCTTCGAAAAGCATCCGTTATACAAGTTATGGCAATACTCCCGAACTCCCGCCCCAGTACTGGGTGGCGTCAAGGTTATCTCACCAACAACTGCATAAAAGAGATTTTCGATGTTGGCGTACTAAACTCAAGTATTCTAGAACTGCAATGATAAAATTGTGACGACAACACCTTGGAGCTCAACTCCCCGGGACACTGCCACAACCCCTAAATGACAGGAGGCACCAAGAACAATGTACTCGTCACAAAACCATCTGAACGATTCCAAGATACCCGCGTGATCCTAATTCTTTTTTAGTGAAATTTGAGAAGAGAAGAGCCAAAACTCTACATCAGGATGCCTTACCAGAGCGATGAAGGGACTGGGGAGTAAAAAGAATTCCTAAACTCTCCAATATATAATTCCTAAATGACTCAAAACATTTTTCTAGACTCAACAATGGTTGCTAAAAACGATCAATCAGTGGGGGCTCCTAAGGTCGGGGAAGGCTCTGATTACCAACTTGTAACGCCCTCGATGCAGCTATATCTCCTACGTGTCGAAGCACGACTTAGAGGCATAACCGCATTGAAAGCAATGTCGCAAGTAAGGCAATCTTCACAACATCCCATGTAATATAGATAATAAAAGGGGAAGTTACATAGTTGGCTTACACTCACCACGTCAAAAAAAGTACATAAATAGCATTACATCATCCAATCACTCATGGCCCGACTACGGTGCCAAAATACAAGATCAACCCAACATGCGACACGGTCCCGATCGCCCCAACTGGGCACCACTACTGATAATCAGGGAAAGACACATAGTAACGACGTGAGTCCTCGTAGAACTTCCACTTGAGCTCAAGCGCGTCATCTTGAACGGAGTCATCAGGCCCTGCATCTGGTTTGAAAGTAATCTGTGAGCCACAGGGACTCAACAATCTCGCACCCTCGCGATCAAGACTATTTAAGCTTATAGGTAAGGCAAGGTAAATATGTGGAGCTGCAGCAAGCGACTAGCATATATGGTGGCTAACCTGTTCGCAAAAGAGAGCGAGAAGAGAAGGCAAAGCACGAACGAATAATTAGAGAACAACCTGCGGCAAGCATTACTCCAACACCATGTTCACTTCCCGGACTCCGTCGAGAAGAGACCATCACGGTAACTCACATAGTTGATTCATTTTAATTAAGTTTAGGTTTAAGTTATCTACAACCGGACATTAACAAATTCCCATCTGCCCATAACCGCGGGCACGGCTTTCGAAAGTTCAAATCCCTGCAGGGGGTCCCAACTTAGCCCATGACAAGCTCTCACGGTCAACGAAGGATATTCCTTCTAGCGAAGACCCGATCAGACTCGGAATCCCGGTTACAAGACATTTCGCCAAGGTAAAACTAAACCAGCAACACCGCCCGAATGTGCCGACAAATCCCGATAGGAGCTGCACATATCTCGTTCTCAGGGCACACTCAGATTGTCTAAACTTCCGGTAGGCCAGTCCAGAGTTGCCCCTGGTGGCCACCGGCAGCTGATGAGGTGGACCAACACTCAGAGGAGCACTGGC